>NC_050578.1:60056564-60356564 GCF_011100635.1 Trichosurus vulpecula
TTTATACATAAGGATTCCTGTGGGGCACATATTAATAGTTTGAAAATGTAATGTATAAGTTTTCTTGTATTTAATTTATTAAATATTTTCCAATTACATTTGGATCTGGTGTAGTTGGCACTTGGGAGTATTGTGGGCCACATGAGACTTGTGCGTTTGACACCTGGATTAGATCATTGCCAATGCAGTCAGACTCAATGACTATTGGTTGGTTTTGCTGCACTTTTTTCCCTTCCTTTTTTATTTATTCATGTTTATAAGCTATGATTTCCAAACTACAGGGATACATTCAGAAAAGAAAACAAAATGCTATTCAGATGTGAAAACAAGCTATATCAACACATTTAAAAAGAAATTTAAAACAAACATTATGATTCTTTGGTGAAGTTTGAAGTACTTTCATGGTCCTAAATCAAGAATTTTGCTCAGTCTTTGATCATTTCAACAATCATCTGATATGATTTACTATTTGACTCAAATATTTTCCCCTAAAAGTTTAGATTTCAAATTGTTTTATCAAGTTAAAAAAAAGTTGCTTTTTCATTTCCACCCCCAATTATTATTGCTCTTTTCCCACAATGCCAGGGACTCTTTTTTTTCATTTTTAAATGAGTTTAGTCCTGGTGCGTGTGCCAGATTGACAGAAGTCGCAAAAGGATTTCTTTATTTAGGCACAGAACAGATGCAGCCTTGGTGGTGTAAAGCTCCTCCACATTGTCCCATTGATAAGCATCCTGTGCTGTGCATCTACCCTGGGGGGCTTCAAGGAGATGTCCATGCCTTGCTGTGACTTCTAAAATACTCAGGGGAAAAGGGGAAGTAAGGGTTTCTTTTTCTCCCGGTAATGCCCATAAAAATAGCTGAACCTGATGGTAATTTTTTTCGTATTTGGAAGGTTTCTTATAGGACTTCAGATTTTGTCTGTCACCCATAACTTTCACAAGATTCACAGTTTTATATCTGAAAAAATCATGTTAATCTTAAAATTGAACACTATTGGTGAATATTTAGCTCACGTAAAATGTAGCTAAGAATGACGTCTGATTTTATTTTGCCCATTGGATGTCTTTCCTCTGCATGCAATAGTTATTAGTCAATATGTGTGGACTCCACTAACCCAAGAGTTGATTTTTGCTTTGTAGGAATTTTGTGGTTGTATTCATAACTGACCTTTTGGGAAGAAGTCCTAATGTGAATTCAAGAAATGGATCTTGTGCATCATATTACCTCTAATAATCTTAAAAACCTTTCAAAGATCATGGACACAGTCTCAATAATTCTTTGCTTTGTAGTTTTGCAAAAAGTTTTAAATCACATTTATAATGGTTTACATGTAACACCTTCACCGTGAAAAGCCATAAATTTAAGCTTGATGTCAGCAAAGCCTTCCTTCTGCCAAGTAGAGCTATTCCTAAGTGTGAGAGAAATGATTATTTCTCTCTCATATTAATAGCCTATTATTGAATTAGGACCAAGGTTTTTCTTCTTTTCCACTTCCTCATTCAGAAATCAGTCCCTGTAGGCCTTTAAAGTGCAGGGCTGATAATGAAAGGGAAAACTTGGATTTGTCCAAAAACTAAAGAAATTTTGGTTTGGATGAATTGACTGATTTTGGCCCATCATGTTTCACTCAGACATGTCTGGGGAAAAGTGATTCTACGTTTTGTCCACATTATTCTAGGTAAGGTGACATGTGTATAAATAAGTCTCTTTGACCAAGACTGAGTGAGTAGAATCAGGTCCCTCAAATCCAGAGAATATTCATTCTCTCATCACTCATAAGCAGTCAGAGTTGATTTCCACCCCTAGGGAAAACCCATTCTTTCCAGGATATATAAGAATTGAATGAGTTCCATGAGGGGTCTTTGGTATTTGAGGGTGTTACTTATCCCTTTTATTAATTATTGTTAACATGATTAATAAAATGATTAATTACCCAGAAACCGTCTCTCAAATTTTTTATACGTCACAAGTGGAATGCGAGGTTTCTAGAGACATTGGGTTCTTTTTCTTTTTGCCTTGTTATGTTGTGGAAAGTATTATTTAGTTATGTGTCAGACTAGATAGATGCAGAAGATCCTTCCAACTCAGAAATGAAGTGATATCTGTAAAAAAAAAAGCTAGTGAAAAATAAGGTTGGAATGGCAGGCTTGGAGAGCATGCGATTATAGATTTGGTAACCATGCTATGGCTGGCCCACTCTTTTGACAAATGAGGAAAGGAAGGCCCAGAGAAATTATATGGCTTTCCCTAGGTCACATAACTAATAGAGTTTAGGGCTAGATATTAACTGAAGTTAGTTGCTTCTGGACTTGAAGTCCAGTCTTTTCCATTGTATCATGTTGATTGTGTATTTCCCTTTAAAGAATTTAGTTTCACTTGGATCTTAAACAAGAAAACTCAGAAAATAATTTTGGGAGAAATTATAGTGAATTAGTAGAAAGAGCCTGAAACAAAGGGACTAGTTAGGAGGCAATTATAGTAGTCCAATAAGAGAGAATGAGACCCTGAATAAACGTGATGACAGTGAA
This sequence comes from Trichosurus vulpecula, assembly GCF_011100635.1. NCBI lineage: Eukaryota > Metazoa > Chordata > Mammalia > Diprotodontia > Phalangeridae > Trichosurus > Trichosurus vulpecula. Next base: position 60,059,096 of record NC_050578.1, read on the forward strand.
AATGGAGGATGTATTTCAGATAAATTGTTAAGTAATATCTGAAGGACTATGAATCTGATCAGAATGAGGAAGACATTTACCAAGGGACCCAAAGCTAAGTCTAAGATTTCAATCTGGTGCAATTGGGAGAATATTAGTGCTGTTAACAGATACTGTAAAGTCTAGAGGACCAGGGTGAATTTTGATCTGAGTATTTTGTAGTTAGTTTGCAGCTTTGATTTGGTGAATGTTGAAGTTAGTTTTGGTGATATTTTATTATATGTCCTAAGATGACAAAAATGCCATTTCATTGAATAATCGGTCATCTCATATTATAATACTTTCAGTAAGCATTTACTAAAGGAACATCATGAACATAATTGCAGTGTATATGTTATTTGTTTCATGGGATGATGAAATAGAAAAATTCTACAAAACGCTCACTAATGAGAGGCAATGTATAGGAAAGTGAAAAGTTGACCTTTGAATCAGGAAAACTTGCTGCAAATTTTGTCTTTGATATAAAATGTATGATCTGGAGCAAGTCACGATTTCTCAGTGCCCTCAAGTACCTCTCTACTACTACAAGTAACAGAGTGGGCAGATGGAGTTTCTTCATCAGAAGTTTCTGATGAGATTGAATTCGTGAGTCTGGTCCTCCAAAAATATTTTAAGTTGTGGAATCTTCAATTCCAAAGTGGGCAGAGTACAAGAACTGGTTAGAATGAAAACATGAGAAAGGCCAAACACTTGTAGATTATACAGCTTTGGTAATCCTTATAGCATTAGTATTTTCATCAAGAAGAGTTGGAAAAAAGAGATGGGAGAGGCTGGTTGCTGAATAATACTCCCTGCCCCCGAAATGGAATTGCTTTTCAGACCCCTGGGTATTGATAATTACGTACAAACATAAGCTAAAAACCCTTGGGCCTTGCCTTCTGTATTGTCACTACACATAATAATCAATGATGATCTCAAAAAACAGATAACAAAGTAGACCTAGATTCAGGTAGTGTTGTAATGGTTCAGCATTGGGTCTGGAGTCAGGAAGAGCTGAATTCAAATATGGCCTGAGATACCTACTAGCTGAATGAGCCTGGGCAAGTACTTTAACTTCTGCCTGAATTTCCTCAACTGTAAAATGGGAGTATCACCTACCTGCCAGGATAGCTGTGAATATCAGATAATATAATATTTCTATAAAACACTTAGCACAGTGCCTGACACCTAATAGGTGCTTCATAAACTCTTGTTTACTTCCCCATCTTATTAGTAATTGCTTGAAACATTCTCTCATTTGCTTGTGAACAGCTTTTATGTTCCCTTTGAAAACTACTTTTTCCATATTATTTTACCACTTACATACTGGGAAATGACTCTTTTTTTTCTTTGATATCTAAGAAAATTCAAATTCCTATTCCTATGTATCTTAGGTATTAAACTTTTTTCAGAAGTATTTCCTGGGAAGATTTTCCCCCAATCATCTGCTTCTCTTAATCTAGCAGTATTGATTTTCTTCATGGAAAAGCTTTTCCATTTTTGTGTAATGGAAATCATCTATTTTATCTTTCATGATCACCTCTAACCTTTGTTTAGTTAATAATTCTCTCCCCACTCAGAGTTGGCAAGGACCATCTTCCTGCTCATTAATTGTTAAAAATAATCTGACATGGATGCCTTTTGTCTTTAATTTGCAGTTATAACTGAAACCCCATCTCATCCATACCCTCCTTGTAATTAAGAAAGAGAACTAAGCAAAAACATCCTATTCAATGACTGCATATGATAATGTACATAAAACCCTAACCCAATAATCTCTTCTCTCTCTTCTTTCAGGAGGAGGGTGGTATATTTCTTTATTCTCTCTCCTAGAGATGTTTAGGGAATGTTCTTCTTGCTATTTCTTTCGCAATTCACTTGAATTGGCATTTGCTGGAGTTATTATCTCGAAATTCAAGATGGGAGTGCAGGCTCAGTGCTTGGATCGGATAGCTGCCAGCAGCCACACTCAAATTATAGTCCTCATCCTGCAGTACGGAAGCCAACAGGACTGGCTGACAACTTCTTGGATGTGTCCCTTTCAGCAGACTTGGTTGGCAGCACCTCGTCAGAAATCATGAATGAGCCAGTCCAAGTTTCTGTGTCCTACCCCTTCTTTGCCCTAGTTGTTCAGTTGTTTACATTCGTGTCTGACTCTTTGTGACCCATTTTGAGGTTTTCTCGGCGAAGATAACAGAATGGTTTGCCATTTCTTTCTCTAGCTCATTTTACAGATGAGGCAACTGAGGCAAACAGGGTTGTGACTTGCCCAGGGCCATATAGCTAGAAAGTGTCTGAGGTCAAGTTTGAACTCAGGAAGATGAATCTTCCTGATTCCGGCGTGGTACTCTATCTGCTGCACTACCTAGCTGCCTCTTTGCTCTAGGTAGGGTAGCTAATCTTGGGTTGTGGTAGTTTTTGGCTCAGTACTTTCTTGTAGTTGTATAGCCCTTTTCTCAAGCAAATTTTCTCCCAGCAAATTTTCTCAAGAAGTTTTGCATAGGGTTTTCCAATCTATACTCTACATCCTCTTGAAGTCTTAGAATGAGAGTTGAGGCAAGTAGCATACTCCTTGGTGGTGGTCCCTTCCCATTGTCCTGGTTAGCCATCAAGGATGGAATCATGATGGTGTTGCCTAACCCTGAACCTGTGATTGCTGAAGCTCTACTTCCACCCATAATCCTGAATGGAAAAGGCAAGGTAGAACTCAGCTCTGCCTCCCAATTTCTGTCCCCTGGCAAGTGTGATGATTTGGAGAAGCCTGAGGTCTAGTTATCCTGGGTGGGGATGCTTAGCGACTCTGAGGCTTGCCCCTCCCATAGTTCTGGATAGAGTTGCAGAGGGAGGATAGTAGTTTCTTGAGCACTGACTCAGATTCTTATCAGCACAGTATTTTGTTGCTGCATTTTTTTTTTCTTTTCTGTGTCTGGATTACCTCATTGTTGTTTCTTTTGCTTACCTCTCCTGTTTATCAATCCCCTGCTATATTTATCTCCCATTTTTCCTGAGATAGTTACAGAGAAAGATTGGCTTGACTGGAGACTTTCTGGAGACTTTCCAACATCTTTGCTGGAAAATCCTGAAATTTATTTTTCAAATTAAAAAAAATATGTATCATTTTGATCTATTACTTTGGTGAGATTATTCATTAAACTAATTCTAATGTGCAATATAGTAATGAAACTTTTTCAAAGACAAACTGTTACTTAGATTACCACATTCATCCTTGCTGGACTAAGATATTATGTTTAAGCCCAGATTTTTTTCTTATAATAATTTTTATATTATTATTTATTTCTTTTAAACTTTTTTTTTTAATTTTGAGTTCCGAATTCTTTTTCTCTTTCCAGTTCCTTACTCCACTCACTGAGAAGGCAAGCAATATGACGTCAATTTTACATTTTTGAAAAATAAAGTGAAAACATTATAATTCAATTTGCACTTAGAGTTTATCAGTTCTGTCTCTGGAGTTGGATGACATTTTTTCATCATGAGTCCTTTAGAATTGTCCTGGTTATTGATCAGAATAGCTGAGACTTTCACAGTTGATCACCATTACAATACTGCTGTTACTTTGCTCTACATTAGTTGATCTAAGTTCTCCCAGGATTTTCTGAAACCATCTTACTCATCATTTCTTATGGCACAGTAATATTCAATCACAAACACATAACATAACTTGTTCAGTTGACCCCCAATTGATGAGTATGACCTCAATTTCCAATTGTTTGTCACAATAAAAAAAGCTGATATAAATATTCTTGTACATGGGAGATGTTGTGAAAGGACCACCCAGCATGACATGCTTGCATGAAAGAAGGCACTGTGCTCCATGAGCAAAGTAGAATTGCAGTGGAAACATGAGATGCACACATCTAGACATCTCAATTCCAAATGTTCAAATGGATTATTTGTACCCGACCTGTAGTAGAGGCTCCCAAGCTTGCAGCTGACTGATCTGCCACAGGCCAACACATTGTACGTTGACCCTAACAGCAAGATGTCATTGGTTTTCTTTGAGTAGGACAGATGAATAACAATAATAAGAATTTTCAGAGAACCCTAGAGAAACAACTACAAAACTAGTTGAAACAATTAACAACTTTAGCAAAGTTATAGGATATAAAATTAACTCACAAATATCTTCAGCATTCCTATATATTATCAACCAATGCCAGCAAGAAAAGTCAGAAAGAAAGACTGCAGACAATATAAAAATACTTTGATGTTTAAGTTCAGGAACTACATAAACACAATTATAAAACACTTTTCACAGAAATGAAGACAGGCCTAAACAACTGGAAAAATATTCATTGTTCACGTGCAGGCCAAGCCAATCTTGCTCTTTCTGTTTTCTTTGATCTCTTTGGGAAGTACACATAAAATAGACATTGCTGAGTCAGAGAGTAGGCACAATTTTATAGGCCTTCTTCATGTAGTTCCAAACTGCTCTCCAGAATAGTTGTACCACTTCACAACTGCACCAACAGCGCATTAGTGTCCACACTTTTCTACATCCCTTCTAGTATTTGTTATTTTCCTTTTCCATCATGTTAGCCAATCTGATATATGTAAGGTAGTACCTTAGAGTTGCTTTACTTTGCATTTCTCTAGTCAATGGTGATTTAGAACATTTTTTTCATAACCTTTGATCATTTGTCAAGTTGGAAATAGATCTTATTTTTATTAATTTAACTTGGCCCTTATTTGAGAAATAAGGCCTTTAGAAAGAGAAACTTGATTTAAATAACCCCCCCTTTCTAGTTTTCCTTTTAATTTTGACTACATTGATCTTGTTTTTGTAAGAACTTTTTAATTCCACATAATCAAAATCGACAATTTTACTTTTCATGATCCTCTCCATCTCTTATTTAGTCATAAACTCTTTCCTTATTCATAAATCTAACAAGCAAAATTGTCCATGTTCTCATAATTTGCTTATGACATCGCCTCTTATGTCTAAATCATATACTTACTTGGACCATATATTGGTATACAGTGTTAGACATTGGTCTGTGTCTAGTTTCTGCCCAACTGCTTTCTAATTTTCCCAGCAAATTTTGTCAAATAGTGAGTTCTTTACCCCAAAGCTTAATCTTTGAGTGCATTAAACACCAGATTACTATGGTCATTTATTACTGTGCATTTTATAAGTAATATATTCCATTGATCCACCACATTATTTCTTAGCCACATTGTTTTCATGATTATCACTTTGCAATACAGTTTGAAATCTGGTTCTTTTAGGCCCCGTCCACATTTTTATTTCATTGATACCCTTGATATTCTTAAAGTTTTGTTCTTCAAAAAGAATTTTATTATTGTTTTTTCTAGCTCTATAAAATAATTTTTGCAGTTTTATTGGTATGGCACTGATAAGTAAACCACCTTACATAGAATTGTCATTTTTATTATATTGGCTTGGCCTACACATGAACAATGAATATTTTTTCCAGTTGTTTAGGCTTGTTTTTATTTCTGTGAAAAGTGTTTTATAATTGTGTTTATGTAGTTCCTGGACTTAAACATCAAAGTGTTTTTATATTGTCTGCAGTCATTTTTAATGGAATTTTTCTTTCTGGCTTTTCCTGCTGGCATTGGTTGATAATATATAGGAATGCTGAAGATATTTGTGAGTTAATTTTATATCCTATAACTTTGCTAAAGTTGTTAATTGTTTCAATTAGTTTTGTAGTTGTTTCTCTAGGGTTCTCTGAAAATTCTTATTATTGTTATTCATCTGTCCTACTCAAAGAAAACCAATGACATCCTGCTGTTGGGATCAAAGCACAATGTGTTGCCTGTGGCAGATCAGTCAGCTGCAAGCTTGGGAGCCTCTACTACAGGTCGGGTACACATAATCCATTTGAACATTTGGAACTGAGATGTCTAGACGTGTGCATCTCATGTTTCCACTGCAATTCTACTTTGCTCATGGAGCACAGTGCCTTCTTTCATGCAGGCATGCCATGTTGGGTGGTCCTTTCCCAGCATTTCCCATGTCTCACAATCAATACTAAAGTTCTTCAGAAAGACCTTGAGGGTTTCATTGTACCACTTCTTCTGACCTCCATGGAGCTTTTGCCTTGTTTGAGTTTTCTGTAAAATAGTCCTTTAGGTATACTTGCATTTGGTGCTAAAGTATCCTATCCTATTATTTGCAGAGTGCTAATTTTGTTTCCTCATTGCCTATTCTTATTCTTTCAATTTTTTTTCTTGTCTTATTGCTATGACTAGTATTGCTATGGCTGGTATTGAATAATTGTGATAAGGGACAACCTCATTTCACACCTGATCTTATTGAGAAGGGTTCTAGGATGTCTCCATTACAAATAATACTTGTTGATCATTTTAGATGGATACTTCTTATCATTCTACAATAAGTTCCATTTATTCTTATGCTTTCTAGTGCTTTTAATAAGAGTAAGATTTTGTATTTTGTCAAAAACTTTTTCTGTATTTATTGAGATAATCATATGATTTTTTTTACATTGGTTATTAACATATTCAACTATGCTTCTGCTTTTCCAAATATTGAATAGCCCTTCATTCCTAGAATAAATCCCACCCGGTCATGGTGTATGATCTTTCCGATATATTGCTATAGTCCCCTTGCTGGTATTTTTTTATACTTCTTGCATCAATATTCATTAAGGAAATTGCTCTATAGTTTTTTTTCTCTGCTTTTGCTCTCCCTGGTTTAGGTATTAGAACCATATTTGTCAGGAATTTGGTAGGACTTCTTCTTTATCTATTTTTCCAAACAGCTTTTGTATTATTGGAATAAATTCTTTAAATATTTGATACAATCCACTTGTGAATCCACCTGGTTTTGGAGATGTTTTTTTGGGAGTTCATTTAAGGCTGATTCAATTAATTTTTTTAAATATAAGGTTATCTAAGCATTTCCTGAGAAGTATTTAAGTATTTCTTCTTCTATTAATCTAAGCAATTAAATTGGCATATGATTGGGCAAAATAGCTCTTAATAATTGCTTTAATTTCATCTGTGTTGGTGGTGCATTCATCCTTTTACCTTTGACAATGGTAATTTGACTTTCTTGGTTTTTTTTTAAATCCAATTAACTGATGGTTCATCTATTTTATTGTTTGTTTGTTTGTTTTTATAAAACTAGCCCCCAGTTTTATTTATTAATTCAGTTGTTTTTTTCTATAACTTTCAATTTTAGTAATCTCTATTTGTATTTTCAGGATTTCTATTTTGGTCTTTAATTGGGGATTTTTAATTTGTCCTTTTTATAGTATTTTTTAAATTGCACATCCAACCATTGATCTGTTCTTTCTCTTTTTTATTGTTGTATACATTTATAGATCTAAATTTTCTCCTAAGTATTTCTTTGGCAGTGATCTTTAATTTTACTAAAGTTGAATGAAATCATTGGTTGTTTCTATGGTTTATTCTTCAACCTAATCATTCTTTAGGATTGGATCATATAGTTTCCAAGTAACTTTTATTCTATGTTTTGATGGACCTTTGTTGAATGTAATTCTTATTACATTGTGATCTGAATATTATCTCTCTTGATCTATTTTCCAGGTTGGCTATTTTTCCATTGAGATAGTTCACATTTTCTCCTACTTTTTTCATTCTTTCAACTTAGTTTCATTGTTTCTTGATATCTCATGGAGTTATTAGTTTCTACTTGCCCAATTCAATTTTTCAAGGAATTACTTTCTTGAGTAAATTTTTGTACATCTTTTTCTATTTGGTCAATTTTGCTTTTCGAAGAGTTCTTTTCTCCAGTGCTTTTTTGAAATCTTTTGGCCAATTCTGTTGTTTTTTTTTTTTTAACATGTAATTTTCTTTGGTATTTTTGTGTCTCTTTTACCAAACTATAATCTCCTAAATCTCCCCCTTCTCTCTCTCTCTCTCTCTCTCTCTCTCTCTCTCTCTCTCTCTCTCTCTCTGTCTGTCTCTCTCTCTCTGCATGTATGTATGTATGCATGTATTTATACATATGTATAAATACATATACACACATTACATACATACATGCATATATAACTGAACACATCATAGCAGATATTTGGTTCCTTACTTGAAGTATCTGTGTCTTTACTCTAGCAATGGAAAATATAGTTCACATCCAACAAATATTTATAACTTCTTAATATGTGCAGAGCACTATGCTAGGTATTGGAAGAAATTCCAAGTTTAGATAAGGTATGATTCTTGCCTTCATGTAACCTATAGTTTCCTTTGACTGGTTTCCAAATAAAGCTTGAATCTTTTGTTTGCAGCTATGCATGTGGAAAGAGAGATGGCTCCTAAGTGATGGAAAAAATGTTGAGTGTGGTGTGACACTTATTACCTGAATTTAAGAGGTGAGATTGGTACTAGAGCTTCTCATGAGTGAGTCACATGAGTTTTTACATACTCTTTGTTGTGTGTGATTCCTTAAACACTTTTTAAAATTTTTGAGTTTTATTTATTTATTTTAACATTTTTTTTAAATTTCGAGTTTATAATTCTCTCCCTCTCCCCACCCTTCCAAGCAATCCAATACCAATTATATATGTAAAATTATGCAAAACACATTTTGAAATTAGCCTTATCAGAAAAAAGCAAGCAAAATGAGTGTGAAAATTATACTTCAGTTTACACTCAGATTTTATTAATTCCCTCTCTGTAGGTAGATAACATTTTTTTTTAAATCACAAATTCTTGGAATAGTCTTGGATCATTGTATTGATCAGAGTATCTAAGTCTTTTACTACTGATCATTAAAATATTGTTGTTGCTGTCTACAATGATTTCTTAGTTCTGTTCACCTCACTTACTGTCAGCTCATATAATTTTCCCCAGATTTATCTGAGAAGATCCCATTCATCATTTCTCGTAGCACAATATTATTCCATCACAATCATATGCCACAGCTTATTCAGCCATTCCCCAATTGATGAGTATCCCTTAGCTTTCCAATTTCATTGCTACAACAAAAAGAGATGCTGTACATATTTTTATACATTAGATTCTTTTCCCTTTTTTTTGATCACTTTGGTTACTGACTTAGTTTTGGTGGATTGATGGATGGAAGGGTATTACCAGGTTTGGTTATATATACCATAAAATGACTTTGGTAGCCACAGACATGTTGAGGAAAGTCAGCTGTTCAACATATCCCAGACTTCCAATTGTGTCCCTTAAGACTCTGGTGACTTCCTCATTGGGTGATATCAAGATATTTCTTGCTTTGGAGATCTCATTTCATTCCCAGCCAAGAGCTCATTTACTCTTTTGTATTTTCTGGTATATTCTAACTTTTAGAACTGCACCAATTTCAGTGTGGTATTTGAGTTTGCATGCTATTTGCTATTTCTGAAGGTCTTTTGTGTAACTGACATTTGGTTGGAAGGGGTTAACCTGGCGAAGATAAGCTGAAAAATATCTTCCACTTTCAGAGTGACCACTGAAGTAGTGTCCTTGTGAACCCCTTTAAAAATCATTCATTGGACCACAGCATATTTACAGGAACCAGGTGTAGCCAGAGTAATACTCTTTTGTAGGTAGGCTACAGAAGGAATAAATACCCATCTGCAGCCCCTCTGCTACTCCCCTCAATACTGAAATTAGTCTCCTTTGGAGAAGGATAGCTCATATTCCATATGCATATTCCCTTTTTTTGTCTCTCTTGTATGTTTATGTATATGTATATCATATGCATGTGTGTATATTTATACAGGTATATGTATATATGTGTATACACACATATGTGTATAATGATGTCCACAAGCCATGTCTATACATTTAAATAACCCATGAGGATGAGCATATCTCACCTTGGCACATAGATTGTACACTAGTAATAATTCCTTTTGACTCTCTAAACCAGCTTCTGCCTGTGTTCTGTTCTTTTGGCTCCTGAAGGAATGCCCCTAGCCACTGCTTTCCTCTGGAAGCACTCTTCTAACCTCCTGTACAGAAAAAGTAAATCTCTGACCCCCATCCTGTATTCTTTAATGATATAATGTCTCTGACTCTTAATGTTTGAATTCAAAACAATTTAATCATGTGTTTGCGTGTGTGTGTGTGTGTGTGTGTGTGTGAGATGTGGGTTCATGGGCCCTTGTTGGTTAGGCCATAGGAACCTTCTTTCTTTGTGTACTTTTTCTTATTCAATTAATTTTGGGGCCTTTTTGGTTCCTTTTGCCTCCTGTCTGCTTTCATTGTAGAGGCAGTTGTTTTAATGACCCTTTCATTTTTTTCTGGTCACTGAACCCTCGTAACATTTATTCTCTTCTCTTTTAACTTCAGACATTATTCCAATTTTTTTCTCCTTTATTGGTGCTTTTTAATTTGACTTTCTTTCATAATGTTTTGTCTGGTTCCCAGTCCTCTCATTGTGCAGTCCACTTTTTTTTTTTGTTTCTTCTCGGGCAATGTCTTTCTACCCTTCAGCAAATGTGGATGTGTTTTGATGAGGTTTTTAGTTCTGCCTTAGCATGCTTTACTTTGTTAGAGCATTTAGGAGTCTAAGTTCAGTTTATGGTTAAGTTTGATGTAACCTTGAGGGGGAAAACCCCTTCCATCCCTAGGGTACTGTGTCTCTTTCTCTATATAAACAAAGGCACAGACACACACATATATGTATGCATATAAGCACATATACATACATATATAAATATACACACATATATGTGCATGCCTATATTCATATATATGTATATATACACATATATGTGTTTGTATATATATACACATATATGTGTATATATATATATATACACATGCATGCATGCTTACATTGTGCATTTATGGGGGGCTCAGGGTGGACTAGCACCTCTGGCATGAGAGCTTTCCAAGCTCTTTGTAGGGCTGCTCATCTATCTTTGGTGTCCACCCAATTCTCACCTGTGGCTCCAAGAAGCTGTAGCATATATAGCAGCTACACCCTAGTAAAAACAATTCCGCAGATGGGCTACACCAGAATGAGGGTAGCAGGCCTCAAAATTGTCACTGAATTAGGGCAATGTCTGCCTCAAATGTGAAGAATTACCCCAGGGGAATGGGTGGGTGAATACTGAAATGTTATTGAAATGAAAATTTGTTCCAACAACCTTGAAGGCAGCTGAAGAATGACTGTGGAATGCTTAGAGCTTGATCAGATGTCAAAATGCCAAGGTCATCCACTGCCTCCTGGGCCATCACCAGTCATCTTGACTTTTGTCCTCCCACTGGACTTCAATCACTCTGGAAGAGAGACTGAGGCTGATGACTTTGTCGACTCTGTCTCACTTAAATCTAATTCCCATTGGATTCAAGATATCACCCATTACATCATGATGTCATTGGTCCTCTTCAAAAAAGGACAAACAACAACACATGTACACACAAATATGTCTCTATCCAGCTATCTCATTCGTAATCCTTATCTTTCAATATGACAGCAAGCTGGAGTACCCGAAGACAGTGCAGGCCAGCAGGCACCACACATGCCTCTAGATCCCAGGCTGCAAATGTTTATGACTTTAAGTTCATTGAAAAAAAATATGGAGCAACAAAATGGAAGAAAATGCTTTACTTGACTGTGCTTAATAAATGTTGAATTTATGAATGAATAAGTAGAATGATTTTTATTACCCCAAATGGTTCCTGACTGTATTTGCCTTGTATATTCTTGACTGCAAGTCACTGTCATAGAATGAAAAGTGTTGGATTTGGAGTTAAGATTTGGTTCAGTTCCCAGCTCTTTCCCTTGCTATCTGTGTGATCTTGGATAAGTCATTTCACTTCCCATAACCTTAACTTCTTTAATGCGGAAAATGGATATTGTAACAGATTTTCTTTGGTCAGCTAGGTGGCACAGTGGATAGAGTAGCGCCAGGCCTGGAGCCAGGAAAACTCATCTTTCTTAGTTCAATGTCCTTGCACAGGTTCTAGTTGTATGACCTTGATTAAATCTTTTAACCCTGTTTGTCTCACTTTTATCATCTGCAAAATGAGCTGGAACAAGAAATGGCAAACTACCCCAATATCTTTACCAAGAAAATCCCAAATGGGGTCACAGTCAGACAAGACTGAAAAATGACAACAATTCTGATTTAAAACCATACTTAAAATAGTAAGGATGACAAAGCAGAACCTGGTCATAGGGGAGGAGAGTATTTCTAAGTATAGTGTAGTAGAAAGAACATTATGATTGCAGTCAGAGTATGTGACACACCATCCACCTCCCTCCACCCCTTCTTTCCCCATCCATCACTTAAAAACCCACCTAATTGCTTACATGGGGCTCTGCAATGGACCATCATTGTCTTAGACATTGGGATCCCCATCCCCCACAGAAGCTTCTTGGAGCAACAAGGACCATGACTTGAAATTCACCCACCTCCTTAACTGTCACTTAGTGGTCATGTCCCCCTACAGACTATGTCGGGGGGGCCTTGAGGCCACATGTAGCCCTCTAGGTCCTCAAGTGTGCCCTTTGACTGAATCCAAACTAATCTGTGAAGTCTGATGCAGTCAAAGGGCCACACTTGAGGACTTAGAGGGCCACATGTGGCCTGGAGGCTGCAGGTTCCTTACCTAGGTTATCACCGTTAGATTTGGTCCTGCTCTTTATCTTCAACCAGAACCCATTGTCTATTTGGTGGCTGAGAGAGGACAATAGATAGCCTAGTTGCCCTGGGACTTTTGTTTGCACCTTAGAGGATCACCTTAGTAGAGGCCTCCAGGGTTCATACTGATTTTTACCAAGGTGAGATGCTCTCTAGGCACACCTGAAGCAAACTACTCCCTCCTGTGCCCCAAACTCTTCAGTTCTTCTCTGTGGGTTGGGGAATAGGTGAAATGGCCACCAACTCCTGGATCTTGACACTACTGCTGAAATCCCTGCCTACCCACTAAGACAAAGCTCAGATGAATTAGCAACCAATGAATGTATCACCTCCCGCCTTACTGAAGCTGACCTGTGTACCTCCCCTTAGAAAATCTTGAAATCTTGTCTACCCCAATTGGAAACAACGAAGAATCTTCTCATAGCAAACCAATAGTTTGACTTCTTTATTTCCAGCCATTACCTTTAATCTTCCTTTAGAAATAATCTATGTCCCAAGGGTCTGTGAGTTTTGTAATACATTTTTAATCAAATTGTTTTATAGACAGAAATCCTCTCAAAAATATTTTCTGGGGTCCATACCCCCTCAGAACAGCCCATGCCTAAGAGAGAGCTCACTCCTCTCTATAAAATATTCCTCCATCATTGGCATTAATGAGCAGGATTACCATATTTTACCTTGCTCACTTAGAAATCGTGATAAGACTTTAACCTCAGTTCTATAAGTGCAGATGACAGATTTTCAAAAGGCCACCAACTGCTTTTCTCCTGCTATGACCTAAAGATCATCACAACTAAGGGTCTATATTTTTTCTGATGGCTGAGAAACATGGTAGCCTTGCCCCTTTAGTGTCTTAGATGAACCATTGTTCTAAGCCACCTTAGCCTCTCTCCTGCCAACTCTCACCCTCGTATCCCTCGGGTTCTTACATTAAAGCTTTAGACTTTCCTTTTATGGGTTAAAACTACGATACAAATTACAAAGACCAATGACTTCCCAACCTGGGACCAAGTTGGAGCCACCTTACTACTCCAGCCTCATTGCACATTACTATATCTTCTACAATCCAGACAAACTGACCTTCTTACCAGTCCTCACAAACAGTGCTCCATCTCCTGATTCTCTGTCTCCACCTTTGCAATGTCCAGTCTCCATGCCTCAGATAATTTCCCCCCAACATTTTACCCTCTTAGAATCCCAGGTTTCCTTCAAGACTTAGCTTAAGTACAATCTTCTTCAGGGGTTTTTTTCTGGAGCCCCAAGTGCTAGTTTGTTCCCTTGGCCGGGTACCTTCTACACTTTGTGTGGATTCTGTCTATACCAATATGTGTGTGTATTGAATGAATGAAAACTTTTTTAAGGCAGAGATTGCTTCTCTTTTATCTTTGTATTACCAGTGCCTAGAGTAGAATCTGGTATATAGTAGGAACCTAACTAATGGATGAGTTGATTAAAGCTAGTAGATCATTAATATCTATTGCTTATAGTATCATTGTCTGGTCTGAAAGCCACAAATTTCTACAGTAGCTGCAACAGCCTTCATATCTCATTAAATTGTTACCCCTTTGGCCATTAATTTTTCATCTATACCATAATGAGGATAGGCCACTGGATTTCCAAGGTCTCTTTGAGTCCTGAACTAAATAGGCATGGCCAATGGGATTATTCTGTTAGTGGCTTTTGCCCAAGGTATGGCAGACAGTGCTATAGACCTGTGGATCTTGGATGTTTTCCAGTGTCCTTTTTTCCATTAAAACTCATTTACAATGAATAGGCCAGTAAGATGTATGCTGTATCTGTCAATCAGCTTGCCTCCCAAATACTAAATAAGAATAGTTAAATCAACTGATTCACTTGCTGGAGTTATCTGCATGGCAGAGATGTCAGAGTATTGTTACCAGGCCTGACTTTGGCATGCAGGGAGTAGCAGAGCATGTCCTTATTCCTTTTGTCTTCCTCAGGAGAGCAGCCAAGTGGCATAATCAATTCTTCAATCCTTTGTCTTTCACCTGATGTTTACTCTGCACATCGCTTGAAACTTTACTGCTCTTCCCCTATTTCAAAATTTATTTGTCTTTTCTTTTTTCTCACAACAAAATAAAAGTTTATCTCCATACCATGTTATTGTGCATTGTATTATATTAACATTTTCTAGCCTTCTGTACATTACAAGGAGATCTCTGATCTCCATATTCTCAGTGGTGCAATTTATCACTGACTTTTAATTTTTGGATTCAAACCAACTTACTCATGAGTGTGTGTGTGTGTGTGTGTGCGCGTGCGCGTGTGCATGTGCATGTGTGTGCATCTAAGCAAGGTGGGGTTCTAGGCACTTGGTTAGCCTCTAGGGAGACCCCAGACTTTCCCCTTCATAGCTATCAAAATACAGTGAAAAGTTGTCCTAGTCATTAGGAAATTTGCAGACTCTAGAGGAGATACAAAGAGTAACAGCTTCTGTTCCAGGTACCCAGGGAATTTAAAACACACAGACAACCTAAATGAATTAACTTTACTGGTCACTGGGATATAATATTGTACCTACCAGAGATCAAGTACCCTGTCCCAACCCCTTTTTGTAGTTTCTCAAACTAACCTCAAAGAACTGTAGATTTTGTTTTTAATTGTTATAAGTTAATTGAGGAGATTTTAACGTATTCTTGGGCAGAAAACAAGGATCTGATTTTTACAAATGACCATACTTGTCTTTCATTTATTTATTTATTTATTTATTTGGAGGTGGAGTTGCTATCAGGAATTTCTCTAGTTACTTAATTAACAAGATCACCACACTATTTCAGGGCTTCTTGAGACATGCTAAGAAATTTCAAGCTTTTATTCTCAATTGCTATTATTTTAAAGTCAATACCACCCACCTAGGGGAATGGCCACAACTGGGTCATGACTTCTTTTGCAGTGACATTTATTCGATGAATTTCTTCATGGCAATGATTGAATTAAAAAATCAAACTAGTGTTACAAAGTAAATGCCATATGCAATAAATATGAGTAGAATTCATACAGGGCCCAGTGACTCACAAGACAGGTTAATTAGCTTAAGGTCTCCATGTGGTATGCAGAATTTAGCACTGAAGTTGCCTGGACAAATTATTTTCTTGGCTGCAGTGAATGTATACTTTGCCAGAATGCCTAGCTAGAATTAAGGTCTAGTTTTATACATGAATTTTTATGTTGCTATTAAGAGATATAAATTTTTTTCTCTTTTTCTTCCCTTCCTTCCTTCCTTCCTTCCTTCCTTCCTTCCTTCCTTCATTTCTTTTCTTCCACTCATTTCAACAACAATCAGTCACATTTTAAAGGAAAGAAGAAATAAGAAAGTCTATATCATTTGACACTCCCAGAAGACTGTCATCCAAACAGTAACAAGACAACTCCCAAAATTTAGCACATTCAGTTTTTCATAGACCAAGGATTTTAAATCATTTTGTATAGGTATCATGGACCCTTTTGGCAATTTGGTGAAATCTATGAACTCCTTCTCAGAATAATGTTTTAAATGCATATGCTAAAATAAATTGAATTACAAAGAAAATCAATTATATTGAAATACTATTATAAAACTATTAAACAACACCAACAACAACCAGACAAATTCATGGACCCTAGGTTAAGAACCATTGCCAAAGATGATAACGGTTTTCAGTGTGGTCCCAGGAATGGTTTATATACATATATACGTACATACATATACACATATGTGTGTGTGTTTGATTCAAGGAATAGCCTATCTAATGGAAAGAGACTAATCACTAGCTTGTTCCCCAGTATTTGAATGAATTCTTAGGGCTGAGGGCAAGCCATTAAATATCAAAGACAAATTGAAAACAGCTAATAGTCCTAGACAAGTCCCTTTCACTTTTGGAGAGATGGTGGTGGGGTGTCATTAGGAAAGAAGCAGAGGGCGCTGAGTCACAAATTTTAGACAATCTCTAAATTCTAGTTTAACTGTTTCTCCTGTAAATATAAACTCTTTGTGTATTGTTCAATGTATTTATATCCTAGTGGAAGAATTGAAACATATGAATATTGACAATATCGTCATAAATAAAAACAGAAAAGTGTAAAGACACCACAACTTATTAGAGATATGGATCACAAGTTATTCTCTGAGAGATGAATAAAGGAGCTGGCAGAATTGATTTTATTCATGCATCAAGAAACATCATTTCATGGGTCACTTGGTCATTTCACCTTTCAGTGTGAACATAAGCAAAAAAAAAAACTAACACAAATATAATTCCTACTTGTATGCCAACATCTACCGAATTTTCTCATTTTGGAAATTCTATAGAAATCTTGACAAGATTCTCCAAATGAAATCAATATATGTATTAATAACTTGGTGAATTCAATGCGAAGATGAGTACAGGGTAGCATCTGAAAAACAAGGTTGGAAAATAAATTTTGCAATTAAGAAATGAAAAAGACCAACGATTTTAAATGATTTAAGACTCTCTGTACATTATGAATACTTTCTTCGAGCAGAGAATTAGAAGGTACTGGAAATGCTGAGTACTGAATATTACTAAAAATCAAATTGACTACCTATTTTTTCTTAATTATCTTTTTCAAAATATTATAATTGCATTTTATGTTTTATATCATAGTTGTTTTTGGAAATATAACCCCCCCAAAAAAACCCCTCCCTTTTACTACCTTCAGATTTAACTCTCCCTTGTAACAAAGAAAAATAATTAAATGAAAATACCCATTAAATTGATATATGAAAAAAAATCTAACATTTTACTCTAATATTTTCTCACGTTTCCCCCGCCAAAAAATGAGGGTATGTTTCATTTTCTGTTTTCTGCACCTTTATTGGTTATTCAATTACTCAACATTCTATTTCTTTTTAAAGACATTTTCTTTTACGTTGTTGCAGTTATGTGTATTGTTCTTTAGTTCCACTTATTTTAGTCCCTATTGGTTAATAGAAGTCTTTTCACATTTCTATAAATTTCTTGTACCATACAATAATATACAAATACATGTTACTCCCCTTAAGGCACTCAGTGGTCTAGCCAAATGGCCTTCTTAGTATTCCTCATACTCCATCTTAACCTCTTTTTTCCAAGATGTTTCTGTGGCTGGCCGCCATGTCTGGGGTCCCTTTGCTCATTTCCTCTACCTCTAAAGTTTCATTTCCTATGCTAGACTTTTCCTTAACTCACCTACTACTAACGTTATCCCTCCCTCAACTAGCTTGAATTTGTTACATGCACTTATTATTTATCGATATGTATATAAGTTGTATCCACTGCTATCTCTTTTGGTTCTCATAATAGCCACTTTACAGATGAGGAAACTGAGGGATACAAAGGCTAAATTAATTGCATGGCATCACAAGCTAGTGAGTATCTGAGGCAGGATTTGAACTCGAGTCTTCCTGACTCCAGGTCCAACAACACTGTTCCACCCAGCTGTCTATGTATTAGTTGAGTGAGTTTGTCTTTCAATTCACATGTCTTGAATCCTTTTCATACACAATGAGCTGTTAATCATCAACACACACAGGGATAAGCATCATGGGTACCTTGGACATTACATAATCAACCCCATCATTTTGTAAATGTAGAGACTGAGGCTAGGGAAATGAAATGATTTTCCCAAGGACACATGGGTCATAAGTAGCTGAGTGTACTAGGGACCATAGTTTCTACCATCCTCTATCACCATGGGTCTGAGCTGACTTTTCCTAAGTCTATGCAAATTAGACTAGTTTCTCTTTAAAAGATATAGAATGGGCAGCTAGGTGGCACAGTGAATAGAGCACCAGCCCTGCAGTCAGGAGGACCTGAGTTCAAATCAGACCTCAGACACTTGACACACTCACTAGCTGTGTGACTTTGAGCAAGTTGCTTAATCTCAATTGCCCTGCCTTCCCCCCTCTAAACAACAACAACAACAATAAAAAGATATTGAAAATCTACTTAGGGTTTGATTGGCTCCGAGCACTGAGGCTTGGCATCTCTTGGCTTCCTAGAAACCTAAGGGCATAAAAGAAGGAGGTACATCAATGTGGAGTGGGGCATGACTGGGTTGTGTTTCAGCCTTAGCATGTTCCAAGGCCTCTCTAATCACCCCAACACTTGGTCTGAAAGTACATGTTGGGGTGGAGGAGGGGCAGAGATCCCAAGTGCTACATCTTTATTGAGGATCTTTTTTTTGAGCATTGGTTAAGTAAACCTCTTTTTTGGTTCACTATTAAACGACATGTCTAGTTTTCCATTATTGAACTTAATAATAACCTAATAACCTTACCTGTGGCTCCAAGAAGCTATAGTATAAACAGAGGCTATGCCCCGGCAAAACTGTCTGGCAAACAGGCTAAATCAGGTTGACAGTAACTGACAGGCCTCAAATCTGTTGTGAGTTAGGTGTATGCCTACCTCAAGCATGTGAAGACTCCCCTGGCAGAATGCACAGATGCAAGCAATTTGTTCCAATGCCCCTAAAGGCAGCAGAAGCAGGCACTGTGGAGCACTTAGAGCTTGGTCAG
Source organism: Trichosurus vulpecula (assembly GCF_011100635.1). Classification (NCBI taxonomy): domain Eukaryota; kingdom Metazoa; phylum Chordata; class Mammalia; order Diprotodontia; family Phalangeridae; genus Trichosurus; species Trichosurus vulpecula. Next base: position 60,078,209 of record NC_050578.1, read on the forward strand.
ACATCAAAGATGCCAACGTCATCCACTACATCCCAAGACCAGTAGTGTTGATTTTTGCCTTGTCCCCGGACTTCAATGACTCTGGAAGAGAGGGGGAGGCCTATGTCTTTTTGCTTCTGCAACTCTGCTTCGCATAAATCCAATTTATATACAAGTTAATACATCACTCTTTGATGCCACTGGTCCCCTTCAAAAAAAAAATGAAGGATGAACAGGAAATAACTGAACCTAAACTACCAGGGGACTCACCTGAGGCAAGTCTTTCTTAACAACCCAGAGAAAGACTTTGAATCTAGATGTTCTCTCGTCAATCAATCAAACAATATTGTTAGGTGCCTACTATGTGCCAGACACTGTGCTAAGTGCTAGGGTTACAAAGAGATAAAAGATAGTCCTTGCCCTCAAGGAGCTCACAATCTAATAAGGAAGACAATATATAAATACATACAAACCATATATAGGATAAATAGAAAGTATTTAAAAGAGAAATGGCATTAGAAGTAAGAAGTGTTGAGAAAGACTTCCTATAAAAAGAGGGCTTTTAGTTGGGACTTAAAGGAAGCCAGGGAAGCCATTAGGTAGATATTAATAGGAAGAGCATTCCACAAATAGGGGACAGTTAGAGAAAATCCCCTGAGTGGAAAGATTGAGGCTCTTATTCATGAAACAGGAAGGTCAGTGTCACTGATCAAAGAATACATGGCAGGAACTAAGGTATAAAAAGACTGAAAAGGTTAGAGGGGTCTAGGTTATGAAGGGCTTTGAACTCCAACAGAGGAATTCGTATTTGATCCTTGAGGCAACGGGGAGTCATTGGTGTTTTTTGAGTCATTTTAGTGACTCATTGTTTATACCGTTTATATTAGACAATATAAATTTTATAAGCAGCCATGGCACCAAGACCTTGGAACTTACTGTCTGTCTTAAAAGAACAGAATTAATGTGGTCAAATTTTTCCAGGAGATTATCTCTCTAATAAAATAATAGCATTCACCTATCCTCTGGAATTGTGGCCTCTTTGATACTATGGTACAACTGACTAGAAATACAAAATTGCAGAATCAGAAACCAGCTTATAAATATCTCCAGAACTTGATACGGAGTCAAGAATAGAGGGGAAGTAGGAGTTTCATATTTAGTATCACTTAAATTTCTCCATATGTTACTGTTGGAACCATTCTTCAAGGCTGGGAAAGAAAATTAAAGAGTAGGGGAGTAGAATGGTATCTCTCATTGGAAGCTTCTTTATTGGTTTGGCCTAGGGGAGCGAAGGCAAGGAAGAAAGTATTTGAGTATATTTTGCAAGGTAGTAGGTTGAAATTTGACCTTTGTCCTAAACTTTATTCTGAATTCAAGAGAAATTACTAAAAGAAATTACCCTTAATTGTGCTCAATCATGGTATTAGTGGTAACTAATATTTATATAGTACTTTTTGGTTATAGAGTCCTTTTTCTGAATTAACCTACTTGATTTCCCCGTGAGGTAGATGAATAAAGTCAGCCTCAAAGAAAATTAAGTTGCTTGACAAAGGTCACATTGATAGTAAATGGTAAGATAGAGATTTATATGTCTGTAAGCATGTATACTCATGCATATGTGTATACACTTGTATATATTTATATACATATATGTATACATATGTGTGTACATATATACATATATATGTTTATTGTCTAGTCATACCGTATCATAAAGAAAAAAAATTGCAAGTTTTATGAAAAGTGATGGAGATTAGTGAATATGTATTTATAGGCAAGTCATATATGGTCCAGCAGGCAAGGTGGAGACCTCAAGCAACTATCCAAGAAAACAACCTTTTCTTTAATTATGTTTCAGGTTAAGTGGAACATTTGTTTTGGGGACTGAACTTCTCAAGCAATGCAGATCAGCATGTGCTCTGGGACTGCAACAGCAAAGAATTGCCTTGATCAGCATTACCTAGTCAGTGTGTAGTAAACGTGGAATTTGAACCCAAGTCTTTCCAACTCTGAAGCTGACTCTATGCCCATGACAACAGGTAGTAGGGTACATAGTGGATTGGGGATCTAGTAAATGAATATGCAAATGATTCGAATGGAAAATCCTTTCCACTAGTGCTGTAGGAAGTAATAGCTGAGCTGAGCTTTGAGGAATAGTCTAGATTGTAAGAAGCAAGGGTAAGGAGGGAGTGCGTTCCAGCCATCAAGTGGAAGATAGATCAATGGATAAATGAGCATGTTTAAAACACAGAGTATGTGAAGAGCAGTAATATCCAATTGGTCTAGAAAGATAGGATGGAGCCAGTTGTGAAATCCAGACTGAGAATTTTGTATTTTATCCCAGAGGCAATATGGAGCCTCTAGATAACTCATAGGGAGTTGCTTGAGGTATATGGGATATAAATAACTTACCCAGGACACCTAGATAATAAGTGTCAGAGAAATTATTTGAACCTAAGTATTCTTGATGGCAAACTAAGCACTATAACATGTTGCCTCTTTAAAATATCTAAATTTTTAGAAAATTGCACGAATTCTTCAGTTTCTTAAAGTGCTAAGAATTTGTCATTGGAATTGATGGTGAAGTACCCTAGGTGATTCTCTTTTCAGATAAAATACTGCTGCTTGCAACAAACCCCAGCTCATTGCTGAAGTTTAAATCCGTAAAAACTGCAAGGAGTCTGGCAAGTCTATCCACACAAGAAAAATTAAGTGGATGAAGATTGTCTATTGCCTCAATTTCAACATTCACTTGGATTGACAATCTATAGAACTTGTCCTATAGTATGTATACCAGGGACAGACAATGCAGATGGACAATGGGCTGGACTCAGAATTGAATAGGAAGAGGGAAGCGAGCTGAATTCCTTTCAGAGAATTGCAAAGTTCTTATACTGACTTCAAGCTTCCTGTGAAAGTTAGGGCCTATAATTAGACATGGAATTCTACTGTCTCTGCAAAGTTAAAAATGAGTATCATATAGAGGTCAGTGGAGAAGGGCCTTGTACGTGTAAGCAGGATGTAATATACGAAATCTCTGAAGAACAGAAGTAAAGGACATACATCCCCTGCCCCTCCATGTTGTTTCTCTGTTTCCCCCTTGGTATTGTTTCTAATCTGGAACTCAACAAACATTTCTCCTCTTATCACTTTCCCATGAAATATAAACATGAATGGTTTGGGAATTTTCTTCATTATGCTAAAAGCTCTTGGATGGCAATGAGGATTAGGAAATGACTAACGGCAGACTGATCTTTTTTTGAAATTTTGGCTAAATTCAGGAAATTATGCAATAAAGTGGCACAGCAGATAGAGTGTTAGACCTAGGAGTCAGGAAGACATAAGTTTAAATCCAGCCTTGGATACTTACTCTACATATGATCCTGAGCAAGTCATTTAAACTCTTTCTATCCCAATTTCCTCTTCTGTAAAATGGGGAAAATAATAACGCCTGTCAGGGTTGTTGTGAGATGTTCCTAAAGGACTTGGAATACCCAAAATTGCTATATTATCATCATAATCATCATCATCATCATCATCTTCATCATCATCATCTTCATCATTGTTATGGTGTGGTCATATCATATTGAATAGAGAAGGAGCCAAATAAGGAATGGAAGGTTTAAACCTCCTTATAGACCTATAGATTTTTATTTAAAAAATCATTTTACTCCTCATATAACTCTAGACCCAGACAGTATTGGGTTAGGTTTGGCAGTGATGATAGGGAAAATAGTCTAAAAATCTATAGGATTAGTGGCCTCAGTAGATCAAGGAGAACACCATAATTGGGAGATTTTAAATCCTCATTGGGATAATTAGATCAGTAGCATACCGGCATTCTTTAGATATAAGGAAGGCAGGATATTAGTCTATTTGGAAAACATGCATTTTGGAGTTCTGGTATTATGGTTCCTCCAGTATCATGTGTTTTCTGTAGAACATCTAAGACCTTAGTGTTGTTACTGAATGATATATTTGCAACAGATTGTTTCAGCTAATAAATTTAATATTGTTCTGTTAGGTTTTATATTTAATATGCTTAATGGAGCTTTGAGAACAAAATGCTGCTTTTCTGTTTTTAGTGTCGTTACTGCTTTTGTTTTGTGGTAGGCATTAACTTCTAAGAAAAATCAGGACAGAGTAATTTAAAAGGACATCTTAATGGACAAATTAAAAATAATGAATAAAAGGAGTAAGGAACATACAAAGCCTTTTCAGGCTTTTCTGGCCATATTGTACATAACAAAATTGTGAATATGGACAGAAAGGGGAGGAGTATTATTTTTTGGTACCTTTTATCTGACTATTCATCTGAATGGAAAAGCAGGATTTTCAGAAATGAGAAGCTGGAGACGCTGAATTCCTGAGCTTTGATTAAGTATAGCATAGTCATCTGACCATAGTCAAATTCAAATAAAATTCCTACTCCAAACTAGAATGAGGGCTCTGACAAACAAGCCCAACCTGCTAGTTTAGGAAGTAGAATTCAAAATACAGACTTAAGCCTGAGAGCACTAGCTAGTTAGCTAGGAACATAGTAATGGGAATTTGTATTCTAAAGAGCCTGATGCAGGAGGCAAAATGTCTCTATTTATAAAATCTGTCCTAGCCAAGACCCTAAAAGGAACAAGCTGGTACTTCTCATTTATTTAAAAAGGTTAGGAAGGTTTTTTGTCTTCCTCATCCCAAACAAGTTTTAAGTCAGATGGCTGAGGTGTGAGGCTCATGAATGAGCCCACTCTTCTTAAGAGGAAAAGCTATCCATAGGCTCTAGTTAAAGCCCAAAGCCAGGAGGAGAGGAGAACTTCACCAGCACATGCTCAGTGCTTGGCAACTGCCAGCAATGACAGTGTGCGCAGGGGAACAGTATCCAGTGGAGACAAGAAATCAAGTGGAGCAATATCTACCATGCAGTGTATGCACGCACTGGAGGATCAGGAAGGAGCAGCACTGGAAGCAACAGCTGAATGATATCACAAGAAGACCCACAGATGCTCTGCAGTGTCGGAGGCATGAATGTTGATTCCTTGATTGTGCACCACTCCACTCACAGAACCAATACACCTGTGTGTGTGTGTGTGTGTGTGTGTGTGTGTGTGTGTGCGCGCGCATGTGTGTGTGTGTGTGTGTGTGTGTGTGAGAGAGAGAGAGAGAGAGAGAGAGAGAGAGAGAGAGAAAGAGAGAGAGACAGAGACAGAAAGAGAGACAGAGAGAGAGACAAGACAGACAGAGACAGAGAGAGAGACAGAGAAAGAAACAGAGACAAACACAAAGACAAAGACAGAGTGAGGCACAGAGAGGAGAAATGGTTTGAGACCACATTCTTTTTCTGAACATCTGAATTAGTTTTTTTTTTAATTTTCTGATGAGGAAAGATTAAAAAGTTGGTGGACATTTGAAGTTGTGTTTATAAAATCCTGAAAAAAAAGTGTTTAAAAAATGCTAGATCATTTAAGCATTTAAGGTCGCAAAGAACATCTCTTCCTTTATTTTGAACAAATCCCATACAACCAGGTCATTGACAATAATTTCGGGAAACTGATATTATCCATATGCAATGAGGGAATGTGTAAAGGAGCAGAGTGAGTGTAAACTTCTGTCATTTCTATTTCTTCTGTTCCCTAGAACAGAATAGGTTAGCTTGAAGGCCTAAAGGCCTTAAGTCCTGATTGGCCTATTGGGGACTGCTGTCCAAATATGTACTGGTTATGAAGTCTTCAAAATCTCAGCTCTGTGGCTCTCTACCTGAATGACCTTATATAATCTAATTTTTCTGGGCTTCATTCTTCCCTTAAAGTTGTCTGGTTTTGCTTGAGGAAAGTTGCTGTTTTGTTTGTTATTAGCCCTTTGTTCTCTAAGAGGAGCAATGACATGAGGGTGATGTCTTTCTTGACTTGGATTGAATTGGTTCTAAGTGAAGCAGAGCTGCACAATCATCAGTCCTACTCTGAGGAAAGTTAACAGAGGGGTTATTGTAATTCCCTCTCTATAAGAATACAGGATTGAAAAGTGAGAGATGGAAGGACCTCTAATGCCATCTTGTTCAATTGCACTTGCACTAGATGACTTCTAAAGTCCCTTCCATCTCTTGGTTTTCAGTCCTATGTTCTTATAGAGAGGGAGTTGTGATTACCCCTCTGTGAATTTTCTCAACCAAAACAAGACGACTTTATCCCCAGAGCAAAGCTGAAACAATCAGAGCTTTTAAAATGCTATCATGTCTGTTTGTGGGTAATGAATATATCATCACAGCCAGTCTAAATATCCTGGAGTCCTCCTAATTGACATAAGTAATTACTCTACTCAACAATTTTTTTCAGCACCTATACTGTGTGTAAAACAGCTATTGTGCTAAGAGCTGAGGGGGATCCAAGGAAGACTCAAGAGATGCCTGTTTTTAAAAAGTCTCTGTCTCTATCTCTCTCTGTCTCTGTCTCTATCTGTGTCTCTCTGTACACAAAATATACACATACATAATACACATATACATATATATGTCTTTAAAAAGTTGATATGTGTGTGTATATGTTTTAGCTTCTAATATATTCTAGGAAATGAGCTAAGTCATTTATGCAACAATAAGGCTAGAAATTGTACCTGGATCTGTACCTTCATTGATATTGGAAGCACCCAAGTGAAGAAGGTGCTTATTGTATTTCAAGTTGGCATCTTCTCTGACATTTACGGTCTTAGCTTCCCAGGGCACTGAGAGGTTAAAGTGAATTGTGGCTGCTAGGTGACAGAGTGGACAGTCAGTCACCAAGTAGTTTTGAGTACTTCTCATGTGCTAGCCACTGTGCTAAACGCTGGGAATAAAGAGGAAGGCAAAAACATGAAGGGGGAGAAAATTTGCCCCTAAATGTGTGTGTGTGTGTGTGTGTGTGTGTGTGTGTGTGTGTGTGCATGTGCATGACTGAAAAGTATTAGGAAACAGAGCATGGCCCTTTAAGTCTGAAAGACCTGGATATTAATCCTCTGTCAGATACTTGCTAGATGTTTAACCCTGCGCAAACCTCCTAACCTCTGTCAGCCTCAGTTTCCTCATATGTTAAATACGGATAATAGTACCTTTCTTACAGTATTGTTATAAAATCAAATGAGGATATAATAATACAGCAATAATGAAAAATAGAAGTTGAATTTTTCTCTTCAAAATTTATCTCTATCTTTGAATTCCCATTCAAAAAACCTACAGCCATTTTTTAAAATTTCTGCTTAAAATAGGACAGGCAACATGGAGCATGATTGACCGTGTCAATAGTAATGTTTAAAACCAAAATTACACCGTAGCTATAATTTGAAAGGATTGATTACAATGTTAAAATTATACATCTTCATATGTATAAAATAATTATGGCATTCATAAGTTGTTATAAAATATGGACAAAGCTGACATACATTCAGATTATATTTATTTAACTCAAAGGATGGGATAACATTACACAGTAGATGAGACTTGAAGGTTAGAACTATGCCATTTATAATTTCTATTGCTAAGTAATGAGTATTGAAAGACTTGTGACATTATATATATTTGCATGTGCACGTGTAGGTACATGTGCAGAAATTTTGCACATATATATATAAACACCATATGCCCTCAATTTTGTGTGTTACACATGCTTATATGTACGTACATATATATGAATATGTAGTCCATAGATGTATGTATTATGAAAGGCATGTATATATGTGTACATATATGCATATAAAGAGATATAAATAGATTATATGTAGATATATGTATATATACATATGTGTATATATGCATATATGCATGTGTGTATATACATATACACACATACATGTGTGTATGTGTATTTTAGAGGAGCAACTGAGGTCCAAAGAGGTCAAGAGACTTAAACAAGATCATAGGAGTAAGCTCGAGAGTCAGGATTTGAACCCAGGTCATCTGACTCTAGAACCAGAGCTTTTTTTTTTTTTTTTTACTACATTGTGTGTATGCTGTATATATAATTTGTATACTCACATGTATAGATGAGCAAATGTGCAGCATCCTGGCATAGTGGAGACATAGCATCTCTGAGTTTTAGGAAAACCTTGGTTCAAGTCTCTGCCTCTGACATGTGTGACCCTGGACAAAACTTTTGACTTCTTGGTTAAATCCAGTGACTCTAAGACTTTTGGTTTCCTGGCATGTGCTCTAGTTGAGTTTGCTTACCAAGGATCTCCCTATACTGATGAAATCAGAGATCAGGTCTTTCAAAAAGTGAATATGTTTGCCTAATGATATATAAAATTCATTGTGAGAAATTCCCCTCTACTCATTTCAATCAGTAGCTGTTCTGCATGCAAATTCCAGACTGCATGAGTGGTCCTTGGCGCTGGGTCATGCAGTCACTATGTGTTAGAAACATCCCTGCAATCCAAGATTTTCTCACTCTAAGACTGATACCATATTTTGTGTTTCTGTGTATATATGTATGTATGTGTATTATATATGTGCATAGGTGTGTATAGATACATGCTTATGGGTTTGAGGGGAGTGCATGTTCATTATGTGCAAGTACCCATCATGTGCATATTCATTATGTGTAAACTCTATGATGGATGTTTAGCTAGGAAAGTCATTGCAATCTGATCTTTGGTTACATTGAGAGAGGTGTAGCTTCCAGGAATAAAGATTCCATAGCTCTGCCATACTCTTCCATGGTCTAATCATATGTAGAGTATTGTTTGGGTTTGTCTCTGAGACACCCCCACCATTTTTGTATATTCATACAGTAAATGTTTTTGTTTTTACAGATACGTATATAGATACAGATACATATACATATGAGTGTACATGTATATGTATATACACGCATATATGTATACATATACACATATAGTGCATTGTTTGGGATAACATCTATTATCTCTCCTTCTCATGGTTCCTTTTCCATATTTCCATGTCCCTGATAACACCTTTAATATCACCTCTTAATAACAAGTCATTAATCATAAAATGGCAAATCTTACTCACACACATGCCTTCTTCCTCCATTGCTTTTTGAGCTGCCTACAGTATTCACTCCTCTGAGACTATGGTATGAGACTGTTCATGATGTTTGATCCTAGAATGGAGCATCATTGGAATGATATCGATATGCAAAACCATGTGCTTAAGTATCGGGGAAGAGCTTGGGATCATTGAAAGCCTTGTTCGATTTCTCAGAGTTAGACAACCTCTTCTATATTTGCTGGATATTCAAAGCTGAGCCCAGCTCAAAGAACATTCACAGCACATTTTAAAGATACACATATGGATCGACTAAATTTATTGAGGTACTACCTGTATTTTAAATGCAATATGATTTCTCGTTGCAGGTTGCAAAATAAGACATAGCTCCTGCCTACAGAGCAGCTTACAGTGCTAAAGCGCCAGTGCTCTAGCTCATGTACCACTTGTCTGTGTAAGGGAAGGTGTATTGCAGAAATAATGTCATCAGGTATTGGCAACTAATTAGATATATAAAGTGAGGGAAAAGGAGAAGGCAGAAGTTTAGGGCCCAAATGATTAGGAGGATTGTAATTCTACTTTCTTTGCCATAAATCCATGTTTTGGCCAAGTATAGAAAATTTCTACTTCATGGTTTTTGCCCAGAGAAAAATGAGAAGTTCCAGCCATGCTAATCAGAAAACATGGCAATCACCTTTGGTCTTTAAGACTTTTATGGACTCAGCTGGCATTGGACCTAGCCATTCGAAAATAGAAAGAGATCATTTTTTGCTCATCTAGTCCTGGGAAAGCAATGTAGCATGGGGGAAAAAGTGTTGAACTAGAGACCAGGGTCCTAGTTCTGGCTCTTACCATAATCTTGAACAAGTTTTATAACCCCTGTGCTTCAGTTTTTTTTAAGAAGAAATTAAAGTATCTAATTGATAATATCCCTTCCAGCTCCAAAATTCTTTTGACACAATATGGGCATCACAGAAAATGGAAGAAAGAGAAGATTGAAAAGAAATTAAGTTTTTTCTACCTCCTGTTGCTTTGCCCCTTCCTTCCTATTTGGTAACAAATTCAAAGTTCCTAAGGACCTTAAGAACCTTATTTATTTATGCCTGCAAGATGTGGACCATTGGCGAGAGTAAAGGTGTCCAACTGACTTCAGACAGTTGAGTGGGCTCATCTACAACCCTGATTATCTAGCACTTCAACAAAGAAATCTACAGAATTTGAAGGCTATCAGATAGACTCAAGGAACTGGGCTATTAAGATGGGAAAGCTCAAGATAGAAATGTAAAACACATAATTGATAGTAGCATACAAAACTATTGGTTATAACTGGTTTCTGACTTTAGGAAACTCTTATGAAGAGCACCCTTCATAAAGGACACATTTAAGTCTCAGCTATCCATAAGTAATGAAATTCAACAAGACTTTTAAAAAGAGGTGGTGACAGATTAGACCTGCCACTGTTTTTTTTCACGACTGTCAGACTTGTTCTTGTGATTCATTTGTGCAAAGTTGACTTCTTCTACTTTAATTTTCAAACCTTGACAATGACAATGACTCTCCCTGTTTCCACATTTCAATACTCTCCTTATCTTTCAACACTGTCTCTGTCCTCCTACTCTCAACTCTAATATACTTGTTTTGTCTGGATAATAAGCCTGTCTATATGTCCTCTCTCTTATATGCTGAACCTACATCACCAACTCACTATTGAATATTTCAAGCTGGATATTCCATAATCATCTCAAACTCAGCATATCCAAAATTCAGCTCATTATATTTCCCTCCAAACACACTCCTCTTATGAAATTCTCCATCACTATTGAGGGCATGACCATCCTTCCAGACTTTCAAATTTGCAAACTAAGAGTCATTTTGGAGTCCTCACTCTTGCTCACTACTATCCTGTTTTCAAATCTTAATTCTATTTAACAGCATCTCTTGCATCTCTGCTCTTCTTTCTACTCATATGATGACCATCAAAATTTTCCACCCTCATTACTTGTCATCTTTCAGTGGCCTCCTAATTGGTCTCCCTGCTTACTCTCTCCTTTCCAATCCACATTCTGTGCAATTGCCAAAGTGACATTGACCATGTCACTATTCTGTTTAATAAACTTGTGTAGTTCCATATTACATCTAGGGTCAAATGCAAATGCTTTTGTTTGACATTTAAAGCACTGCAACTTCTGAGTATAATCAACTTCTCTAGACTTGCACAATTTTTTTTGTTGTTGTTTTCAGTCATTCAGTCATGCCCAACTCTTTGTGACCCTGTTTGGGGTTTTCTTGGCAAAGCTACTTGTCATTTCCTTCTCCAGATCATTTTACAGATGAAGAAACTGAGGCACATAAGGTTAAGTGACTTGCCCTTCAAAGACTCTATGGTCCAGCTAAATCATTCTTGCAATTCTCTGTATGTAAATCCATCTCATGCTTTCCATGACTTTGCATTCATTGTCCTACATACCAGAAATGCCCTCCCTCCTTACCTCTGCCTCTGAGAATCCTTAGTTTCCTTCAGATCTCAGCCTAAAAATAAAATTATATCTGAAACTTTCCATGAGCCTTCTACTACTGTCTTGCTTCACGCATATATGTGTGCATGCATGCACACACACATGCATATCAACTATTTATTTTGTATATGTTTATATTTGCACATGTTATCTCTCTTGATAGATAAGCCTGAGGTCAGAGACTCTCTCATTTTTGTCTTTTGTATTCTCAGCATATTGCCCAGTACCTGGCACATAATAGGCACTTTATAAAAGCTGACAATTTTTTAAAATGGTAATTTTACCCAAACTAATTTATATACTTAACACCATCCCAATTAAATTACCAAAAATTATTTTTTCTTAATTAGAAAAAAATAACAAAATTCATTTAGGAAAAAAAGCCAATAATATCAAATAAAATAATGAAAAGCGTAAAGAGGTTTAGCAGTACAAGATCTTAAAGTGTATTATAAGGCAGTAATTATCAAAACTATCTACTACTGGCTAAGAAATGGAAAGGCAGATCAGTAGGACAGAATAGATATACAATTTACAGCAGCAAATGTACATAATAACCTTGTGTTTGGCAAGCGTAAAGACTTAAGATTTTGGGATAAGAATTCATTACTTCGTAAAAATTGTTGGAAAAACTGGAAAGCGGTATGACAGAAACTGGGCATGGACCAATATTTCACATGATTTACCAAGATAAGGTTAAAATGGATACATGATTTAGACATAAAGAGAGATTTTACAAGAAAATTAGAACATGGAACATATTACTTGTCAGATTTATGATAGGTGAACAATTTATGAATAAAGAATAGAGAAAAATTAGGTGTGAAATAGATAATTTTGAATATATTATATTTAAAAGGTTTGTACAAAAAATATAGATGATATTAAAAGGAAAGAAGAAAATTGGGAAAAATTAGTTTATCAGTTAAAAGTCTTATATCTAAATTTTATAAAGAATTTTGTGCAATCTATAATACATGGTGTCCCTAAAGTCTGGACACATAGGCAAAAATGCATATTTTGAAATATTTGGAATATTACCAGACCTTAGCCTCCTTGACTTCTTTTTCTGGGGTATGCTAAAGGAGAAGGTGTACTCAGTGAAAATCACAGATGCAACACATTTGAGTTTTGTATACGGGAACATCAATATTATTTTAAAGACAATTTTGAGCAAATAAGTCATTTTGACTACTATAAATACCCAAATTAACTATAAAGGACATATGGAGAAAGATGTTATCTGCATCCAGAGAATGATATATATATATATATATATATATATATATATATATATATATGTATATATATACATATATATGTGTATATATATATATACACATATATATAGATAGATATGTAGATATAGATACACACACACACACACATCCACTGTGTCTAATTGTAGCCATCTCCAGGGTGGGAAAAAAAAAAGAAATGTACATGATAATTTTGTTGTATATTTAAAAGGAATAGCAAATTGTGCATAGTAGATATGCAGTTTGATGTACAAACATATTTTTATTGTACTATTAGGGAAATGCTTGTTTTATTCCATAAATTAAAAAAAATAAAATAAAATAAAGGCTATTGGTTGATCTTCGTGTAAGGGTAGGTTTCTAATATCCACCCCAATCAATCATCCAATCAATAGAGTAAACTTGGTATTAAGGAACTTTACTGTAATCTCATCATAATGTGAGAACAAGTACTTAATCAATTTGGAAGGACTATAGATCTTTAAGCTATTGGATGAAAGGCTTATGATTATGACAATCAGGATGATATCTTGTGATTGTTTAAGAAGATCAAGTCATACTTGGTTATTCATAAAAACAAGGTAGCTGAGCAGTGAATCAGCCTAGTGGAGAAACAGTTCAGATACCAGTTCCAGAGTTGGGGTCAAACTCTTACAAATGAATTGTTCTTTGGAAAAGGAGACAGCTTGACCATCATATCAGTGCTAATATGTCTCCAGAAAGAGACAGTGCATCATACGTGGAACAGATATAGGCACACAGGAAAAACACAGACAAATAGGATTGTATAGCTATAACGATTTAAGAGAAAAAAAAAGTAGCTTCAACAAAGACGATCTTTATAGCCCAGAAATGAGCAAAATATAAAGGGAACTTGATGAGGATTCTCCAAAGCAAGAAGCTGACTTTCAGGTGCCAGGAATTATTAGTTACCCCTTTACCATATCTGTTTTTTACACATCTCTTATTGGCATACTTGTACATTAAAGCCCCTCCTTCCTCTGGAATCTATGTATATTTGAGGTGTTCCCCAGATCTTTTGGGGTGCATTGTTTTGCACCAAATGTATTTAGAATCTCAATAGATAACCTTTCTAAAACAATTGAAATCTGGCTTAATAGATTTAACGGGAGGCACACTTGTGGGGACCCATGGTGAGAGTACTAGATACTTATCTCCTCAAGATTGTTGTGAGTAGTAGCAAAATTCCCTTTGGCTGTCCAGCCTCATAATGTGAGTGGGGGAGTGGGGTTTTGGGAGGTAGCTCTGGAAAGGGTGATATGGTTGACTTCTCAATGGTTCTGATGAGTATTCTCCTGTTGTTTCTCTCTCTCTGACCCACTCTCTCTCTCTCTCTCTCTCTCTCTCTCTCTCTCTGTTCCCCTGTCTCTCTGTCTCTCTCTCCCCCTCCCTCCCTTTTTCTTTTTCTCTCTCTTATTCTCTGTCTATTCTTCTTCCCCCATCCCTTTCCCCCATGTCTGTCTGTCTGTCTGTCTGTCTCTCTCGGTCTCTCTCTCTCTCTTTCTCTCCCCAACTTGTTTCTGGCTCATACCCCTTGCAATGATTTTTAGGTTTATGAGAATTAGAATTAGCTCTGAACCTATTGATGCCCTTGACAAACCATTCATATCACCTGACAACTTTTTTAGTTTTGTTGATAACTGGTTCCTTGAATCTCAATTAGTGGTCAACACCTGCAGCTGGTCCTCAAATTCTTTTGAGTTAGTTCTTCCATTCCCCAACCTGGACCACAGGATACCCTTTTATGTCCATGTTTTTGATGCAATGTGGCCTAGCCAGTTTATAAAAAATAGGCAAATAAGAATGTTTTTTGCATAAGGGAACCAGAGTATGTACTCTATCAGGTGTATGTACCATAAAATTTGTGCTTTTTCTTCCTTCCCTTTATCCCTCATATCTGATCAATTAACCTTCTGCCACTATTGTCAGGTACACCATGTGAGAACAGACCAATGCTCCCCTATAGCTGACATAAATCTCACCTTGAAAGAATTCTAAACTTATATCTGTTTCCAATTCACTTACATCTCTTCCTCTATCGTTCTCCTGTGCTCTGAGTAGAAATTAATGCTTCCTTTTTTAAGTTGCAAACAAATAACAGTGCTATATAATTGGGAGCCAATGTGGTGCTTTGGAAAGATTGTTGAAGTTGTAATCACAGAACCTATATTTGAATTCTGGCTCCAACACTTACTGCTAGTCATATAACCTCTTTTGGACCTGGTTTCCTCATCTGTAGAATGAGGGGTTTGGACTCAATGAACTATAAGCTCCCTTTTAGCTGTAAATCTCTGACCTGACGATCCAAAGGGATATGAAGATTGAGCATACATTACTCAAGTGGAGTTAGTGGCTTGGGGATGGATCATCTGTTCTGGTAATCCAGTTCCCAATGGGAAAACACTTTAGTCTACCTACCTGAGGATGTAAGCTTAAAAACCGACAGTAACATAGACATGGAGCCTTAGCCCAATCCCCGAAAACACAATATTGTTTCTGCCTCACATGTTGGTTAATATAGTTTTCATAAGAAACTACTTTACAACGCATATACACATTCAATATTCAAAGACAACCCCAAAAGATCTAAGCAGATGTTTTATCAGTTATCAGTTTTTAAATGAGAAAAAGAGTTTGATCTGTGATTAGGTTAACGAAGGAGTTAGAGAAAACTTTCAATGATTGACATAGGGAAGGAGTAGAGAAGTGACTAGAGACATTTCTGAGGTCAACTGGAGATAAAGGGTCCTAACCTGAATAGAAAGTTAATCTTTTTAAATTGTAAGGTCATTGAGGGCAAGGACTGGATTTTCCTTTCTTTGCATGCCCAACAATTAGCACATTGGTATTTAGGAGGTGCTTAATAAATGTTCCTTAACTTGATTCTGAATCCTCTCTGAAGATAATGTTGTATTAGTTTATTTCTGAGGGCTTTTTAATAATATTTAGCTTCCAGATTCATAACCCATTGGACCTTATTTGGTTAGATTTTTCCATACTGGGCATTCTGTTGTACATTTCTTCCACCTTATGGTTTTCTCCCATCATGCACTTCTTAGTGCTATAAATTATAGTAAAAAAAAAAAAAACTGACCAGCATTTATAGAGAGAATTTCCTTATCTAGGAGCTCCCATGAAACCTTGTATTTGTCCTTACTTTATCCCTATGTCCCCTAGTACCTAGTACTCACAGAGCTCTGTTTATTGTTGGCACTTAGCATATGTTCATGAATTAATAAGAGTCATTTAAACAGATTTTGAATCCTTGGTGCCATTAATGGACTTTCTTCTTAAACCACATTTTTGTTGGGAAGAGGTCTTTTGTTTCCTAGGATAAAAACAAACAAAAATGATAATAAACAAATACAAAGCATAAACAACAAAATTGAACAACGTAATTCTAAGTTAAGTTTGGCATTTCAAACCCCCAAATCCCAGCATAGCTAAGTAGGCTCTCCACTTAACACATCCTTAACTTTCTTGGCTTAAATGTCATTAGAATTATAATAATCTTCATACTCTTAGATTTTTTCTTGTAGAGCACAAAGTGAAAATAAATTGGTAGTGTGAACAATGGAATAAATTCTGAAACATTGTAATTAAATGCTTAAAAGTTTCCCCATGTTAGAGAAGTAGAAAGAAAGATTTACTGAATTAAAATGTCATATGGCATAATCTCTAAGGGGAAGAATGAAGTACCATAAATTGACTATATGAAAGGAGAAAGCAAAGAGAAAATTAAACACCTGATATTTGACATTAAATACAGACTGAGGAGGTAAATGTAGACAGAAGCTCATGCTTTATTTTTTGAACCCATAGCAATTAAGCAAGATATATCTCCCACTCCATTTTATTGATTCTCTTTGCTTTGACACAGCATGCAAAACCTAACAAATATGCAAGCAGATGAAAACACATTCCTCAAAAATAGCAAAGACCAATACACTAATTTAAAGGGTGGCTGGAACTGCTAGTACCTAACATTTCTCAGTTACTTTAAATATCTGTGGGCCTTGACTTTAATTACTTGATACCAACATTTTGTGGGCAGCAAGGAGGTGCCATGGATAGAGTACCAGAATTAGACTCAGGAAGACTAATCTTGTTGAGTTCAAATCTGATCTCAGACACTTACTAGCTGTGTGACCCTGGGCAAGTCACTTAACCCTATTTACCTCAGTTTCCTCAACTGCAAGTTAATCTGGACAAGGAAATGGCACACCATTCCAATATCTTTGGCAAGAAAACCTCAAATGGGGTCACGAAGAGTTGGGCACAACTGATATGACTGAACAAAAACATCATCTGTGGTATTTGTTGCTGTTTTGTGTTATCTTGGTTTCTACTTATATTGCTTTAATATTGTGCAAAGTCTTCTTCTGACTCTGTGCATTTTTATCCTACATCATTTCATACAAGTCTTCCTGCATTTCTGTTTGTTTTTCATGTTCATTCTTCCTAATGGCACAATGACATTCTTTTATATTCACAGGTCACAATTTATTCAGTCATTCTCCAAATCATTGGGCACATAGCTACTTTCCAGCTTTTTGCTTTTACAAATAATATTGCTGAAATGACATGTATTTCCATTTGTTACCTTTAAAACAATAACAACAAAGAATATAGAGAAGAAATGGAGCATGACAATAAAATGAATATCATTTAGAAAAAAATATGTAATTGAATTTTCTCCTCTTTTCCTGTGTACTTACTGGTCTTCAATCCAATCTTTTCACACTCACTAGAACTCTTTTAGGATCTAAAATAATCATAGTTAGTATCTCTCATACATCTATAAGGCTAGCAGAAAAATATTGAGATTGAGGATCAAACATAAAGCAATCACTACATCGTAATACAGTTAAAGTGTGGGAAAGGCATTGGTAATGAGATTGGAGATATTCTCATCTATGAATTTAGAAAACAACAAGACTTTGTGCTGGTCCCAGTTTTGTGCGAAAGACAGAGTTTGATGTTATTTTTGTTGTTCCTGGTCATTACACATAATAAACAAAGAAATGAAGTTCAGGATAATGAACTTTCCTTCTTCATTTAGCTTTTGTTCTTGGGTCACCTTCATTTGCACACTAATCAGGAAGGATCTTCCATGAGACACAAAGGATCTTTACAGCCGCATAACTCACATAGATCCTCTTAAGTATTTTTTTGGGGAGAGGCAGAATCTCTAACTTTTGGAATTTGAGCACACAGGGCCTCCTCCAGAATTAAACAGGAATTGTTAGGAATTCTCTTGTTTTAGTACATATTATTTTCTTGGACCCTAGATTTTTGAGTCTTTGCCTGACACAAGCAGTCTTAAATTAATCATAATCTTATACATTTTAGTCCAGATGTGTTCTGACTGACCTTTTTGTTTTTCTGGATCTCCTTAGTTCATGGCTTCATATGCTACATAATATGCTGCAGAACTCTTAGCCTACATTTGCTGCCACAAAAATTGTACACTATGACCTCAATGGACTTATAATAGGAACACAGGGTAGATTCAATATTAAGGGAAATTATCAACATAATAAACTCAGTTAATAACTAGAAGAACAAAAATCACATGATGTCAATAGGTGATGAAAATGTTTTTGACAAGATAAAAACATTGTGTTTTTAAAAATGTAACAAACAACAACAAAAGTCCCAAGCGAACATAGCTTTTGATTAGCTCACGGTCTCAAATAATGGAATGCTTTTGTGCTATAAGAAATGATGAAGTGGATGGTTTCAAAGAAGTTTTGAACACTTATATGAACTGTTATAAAGTAAGTAGAACCAGGAGAATAATTCATAGAATATTATTAACATTTATAAAGTCCAGCAACTTGGAAACACATTAGAATTCTGAATACAATGACCAACGATGAAATACTGTCCACCACCTCTGACAGATAGTTGATGGACTTAAGGTACAAAATAGGACATAGTTTTGGACAATGCCTATGCAGAAATTGGCTTTGCTTAAGAGTGACTATTTGTTAACAGGATTTTATTTTTATTTTCATAAATGGGGGTGCATAGCGAGAAAAATTTTACTAATTAAAAAAAATGAAAAAAGAATTGTATCATATAAACAATATTTAATTTTATCAAAATAACTGAAGTGAGAAAACAATATATTTGGCATGCATATTAAATGGCCTTTAGGGAAAAATTGGTATCTCTTAACACTTTTGTCAGTAAAAGAAAAAAAAGATCAATGAATTGGACATATAACAGTTATTACTACTGCTACTACTACTACTACAACTACTACTACTACTGCTGCTGCTGCTGCTGTGACTACTTGTATTACTACTACAAGAAAAACAGCAAAAGAGAAAAAAAGTAGAACTAAGCACCAAAATAGAAACTACAAAAAATCAAAGAAGAGGTTAACAAGGTGTAAAGTAAAAAACAAAAAACAAAAAACATTGAATTGATAAATAAAGCTAGTAGCTAAGTTTTAAAAATGAAATAAATAAGCCATTAGTTTGTCTGATTTTAAAGAGAGGAAAACCAAACTGATATTATCAATTTTTTTTTATTTTTTAATTTTGAATTTTTGATTCAAAAATGAAATATGAGAACTCACAACAAAAGAAGAAAAAATGAAGGGAATTAATTCAAATTATTTGTCATGATTATATGCTAACAAAACCAACAATTTACATGGTGTAGATGAATATTTATGAGCACATGAAATATATTACTAGGACAAGAAATGGAGTATATAAATAATTCAGTCTTAGAAAAAGAAATTGGAAAAGCTATAAGTGAAATTCCAAAAAAAAAATGCCAGAACTATTTGGATTTATAAGTAAATTCTACAAAATATCCAAAGAACAACTAATTTTATTATTACATAAAATTTTTGCAAAATACAGCAAAAGGTATCCTAACAAATTTCTTCTATGATTCAAATATGACCTTGAGAATAATATACAAAACTGAGAGGGAAAACTGCAGACCAATATACATAATGAACACTGATGTGAAAATTTTATATAAAACATTGGCAATCAATTGTTTTTCCAGTTAGATTAGCTATAATGCAAAGATATTCAGTTATTCAATTTCAATTAAAAATGCTAGTGATAGCAGTTATCAAGGTCATAAGACAAAGTGGAAAGAAATCTGAACCCAAACGTTCATAGTTCAGTTTCATGGAATGGTAATCTGACATCATTTCCCTAGTAATATTTAACTTTCCTCCTACCATCCCTTAGCTCTTAATCTTGAAGCCTTACTTCAGTCCTAGAATTCACACATTAAAAATGTAACCTAGGCTTCTCTGAGAATTCCCAATTCTAAGATAGAGCTACCACTGAGGGGGTCCTTTTGTTTACACAGTTTGGCCAGCACAGAGCCTTTTATGTCTCTTAAAACCTGGGACAGAGTAGACTCCTTTGATTGCTTGCAAAACTGGCAAAACTGAGACATTTCCTTTTTTTTATTCTTTTTTGGCTGCCCTTTAGGCTTCACTCTTTTGTTTGACTGTTATCTTCTGTGCCCCGTGTGGATGCCATGAACTGAAACAGTGAAAGAGAAAGGACTTTCCTTTCCTTGTTCCTTTCTCTCTCTCTTTGTCTCCATCTCTCTAGAGCATTTATTTTCCTTGGTTTTATTTTTCTCAATTATATGTAAACAAAATGTTTCACATCCATTTTAAAAACCTTTGAGTTGCAAATGCTCTCCCTCTCTCCTTACCCTTCACTCCTTCAGAAGGCAAGCAATTGATATAGATTATACATGTGCAGTCATCAGAAACATTTCCTTATTAGCTTGACAATGCATAGCACCACCCCCTATCAAAAAAAACCCCTACAAGAATAACAAAGTTTTTTTTTCAGTATTTTTTGGGTCTCCTTTAGCAAATCATTGACTTGTTTTTCATGGTTTTCTCACATCATTCTCATTTCTCTTCCAATTTTTCCTCTAGTTCTCTAACTTGCTTTTCCAAATCCTTTTTGAGCTCTTCCATGGCCTGAGACCAGTTCATGTTTTTCTTGGAGGCTTTTGATGTAGGCTCTTTGACTTTGTTGACTTCTTCTGGCTGTATGTTTTGAACTTCTTTGTTACCAAAGAAAGATTCCAAAGTCTGAGACTAAATCTGAGTCCATTTTCGCTGCCTGTACATGTTCCCAGCCAACTTACTTGACCCTTGAGTTTTTCGTCAGGGTATGACTGCTTGTAGAGTAGAGAGTACTTTGTTCCAAGCTTGGGGGGATGTGCTGTTGTTTTCAGAGCTATTTCTATACAGCCAGCTCTGCCACACCAGCACTCCTCCTTCCCCAAGAACCACCAACCTAGACCTGACTCAGATCTTCAGCAGGCTCTGCACTCCTGCTCTGATCTGCCACTTGCTTCCTCCCACCAGGTGGGCCTGGGGCCAGAAGCAACTGCAGCTGTAGTTCTGTAGCTGCACCACCTCTGCTGCCTCTGAGGTGGTGGCCGAACCGCGATCTCCTTTCACTCCCCGCAGCTTTTCCCACTAACCTTCTCTGTTGTCTTTGGTGTTTGTGGGTTGAGAAATCTGGTAACTGCCACAGCTCACTGATTCAGGGTGCTGGGGCCTATTACGCCCAGCCATCAGTTTGGTTGGTCCTGCCGCTGCCCACACTGGGCTCTGCTCCCCACCACTCCCAGCTCAATGTGTGATGGACCTCACCCAGCGACCATCCAGGTTTTCCTGGGCTGGAGCCCTGCTTCCCTCTGCTGTTCTGTGGGTTCTGCAGTTCTAGAATTTGTTCAGAGCCATTTTTATAGGTTTTTGGAGGAACTTGGTGGGCAGCTAATGCAAGTCCCTGCTTTCTAGCTGCCATCTTGGCTCTGCCCCCCAGATGTTATTTTTATTTTTTAATCATGCTTCAATCTTTATTCAAATTCCATCACTTCTTTCTCTGGAGGTGGATAGCATTTTTTTTGTCATAACTCCTTTGGAATAGTTTTGGATCCAGTGATTACTAAATTATTAAAATATTACTGAGAATGACTAAGTCATTCTCAGCTATTCCTTACAATATTCCTGTTATAGTATACAATGTTGTCCTGGTTCTACTCGTTTCACTTTGCATCAGCTCAATTGTCTTTCCAGGTTTTTCTGAAAACATCCAGCTTATCATTTCTTATAACACAAAAGTATTCCATCATAGTCATATACCACAACTTGTTCAGCCATTCCCCATTTGATTGACATCCCCTCGATTTCCAATTCTTTACCACACACACACGCACACACAAACACACACATACATGCACACACATGAGCTATTGTAAATATTTTTATACATATAGTTCCTTTTCCTTTTTTTAAAAAAATTTCTTTGGAATACAGACTTAGTAGTGGTTTTGCTGGGACAGAGTATGGACAGTTTTACAGCCTTTTGTGCATAGTTTCAATTGCCTCCCAGAATGGTTGGATCAGTTCACAACTCTTCCGACAGTACATTAGTGTCTCAATTTTCTCACATCACTTTGAAAATTTGTCATTTTCTTTTTCTATCATATTAGTCCACCTGGTAGATATGAAGTGATATTCAGAGTTGTTTTAATTTGCATTTCTCTAAGCAATAGTGAATTAGAGAATTTTTTTCATATGACTACAGATAGCTTTGACTTCGTCTTCTGAAAACTGCCTGTTCATATCCTTTGACCATTTATCAATGGGGGGGATGACTTGTATTCTTATAAATTTGATTCACTGCTCTATATATTTGAGAAATGAGGCTTTATCAGAGAAACTTGCTATAAGAATTTTCCCCCAGTTTCCTGCATTGGTTTCATTTGTACAAAGGCTTTTTAATGGAATCAAAATTATTCATTTTACATTCTGTAATGCTCTCTATTCCATTACATTTTGTAATGCTCTCTATCTCTTGTTTGGTCATAAATTCTTCCCGTATTCATAAGTCTGACAGCTAAATATTTCATGGTCCCCTAATTCACCTAAAATATCATCTTCTGTATCTAAATCATGCACCTATTTTGACCTTATCTCAGTATGCAGTGTGAGAAGTTGGTCCATACATTCTATCGAACTGCTTTCTAGTTTTCCTCGCACATTTTGTCAAATAGTGATTTCTTGTCCCAAAATTTTGGATCTTTGGGTTTGTCAAAATTGAGGTGACTATGGTTAGATTACTATTACTGTTGTGTATTGCATACCTAACCTTCCTCTGATTCACCATTCTATTTCTTAGTTGTATATTATTTTGATGATTATTGCTCTGTAATATAGTCTGAGATCTGGTACTACTAAGCCAATTTCCTGTGCCTTTTTAAAAAAATATTACCTCAACATTGAATTTTATCATTTTTTCCAGTCCTACAAAAT
This sequence comes from Trichosurus vulpecula, assembly GCF_011100635.1. Taxonomy (NCBI): domain Eukaryota; kingdom Metazoa; phylum Chordata; class Mammalia; order Diprotodontia; family Phalangeridae; genus Trichosurus; species Trichosurus vulpecula. Next base: position 60,101,279 of record NC_050578.1, read on the forward strand.
AATTGTTGATAATTTAATTGGTATCACACTGAATAAGTAAATTAATTTAGATGAACTGTAATTTTTGTTATATTGACTCAGCTACCAATGAGCAATTAATATTTCTCCAGTTATTTAGATCTGACTTTATTTGTGTGAAAAGTATTTTGTAGCTGTGTTCATATAGTTTGGTTTATCTTAGCAGGTTGATAAATCATTATAGAAGATCTTTCATATTATATTGTAAGCCCAACTTTTCCTCCTTTCCCTCATCCTCCAGCTCCTGCAAGATCTTAAGATTTTCCAGCTTGGAATAAAGAATCAGACATTAACCTCTCAGACATCCACTCTCTGGCTGATGGGCCTAGACAATGGAATACACTAGGAGACAGGCCCCACTAGGAGATAGGCCCAAACAAAGAACAGGTAACTCTTAAGACAAAGGACAGGAAATTTCAAACTGCTTCTTGAGGACCTAGCCAGTTCTCAAAAACAAAATGATTGACAAGATTTTCCCCTCCTGAGGGGAGTGGCTGCCCCTTCTGGAGGGGAACATCTGGGACAGTAAGCAGTAGGCCCTCATTGTTGAGGAAGTTATGAAAGTCCCCACGTGGAACAAGCTAGTGGGGAGCTCACTATGAAGAGGAAGCTTCATGGGATCAGTTTCCCTTTTGGGCCTTGATCGAGCTGGGCTTGTAAACCGGGACCCCCCTCAGCTTTGAGAGCATCAAGTGCTGGAGTTCCCCTGAGAGGTGATGAATCTATGTTGTTTGTGTCTTTGTCTTTGTTGTGTTAATTGTGTTTGTTAGAGTATCTCCCCTGTCTTTCAATAAAAACCATGTTCTCTCAGGAGTGTGCTTTATTGCCAGTGCGAATCCAAATCCGAACCTAACTTAGCTTAACCGAACACAGGTAGACATTTAAGTATTTTACATTGTCTGCAGTTATTTTAAGTGTGATTTCTCTTTTTATTTCCTCCTGGACTTTCTGGTACTTTGTAGAAATGCTGATGACTTATGTGGATTTATTTTATATTCTGCACCTTTGCTAAAGTTGTTAATTTTTTCAACTAGGTTGTTTTTTTGTTTTGTTTTGTTTGCTCTCCTTTTAACCAAAGACTAAGAAATGGTCCTGGTGATGTTGGTTTCTATTCTGTGTTGACCTTGGAGACAGGATTGCAGGGGGATATAGCAAGCCAGCCTGGAATGAAAGGACTGAGAGGCTAGGGTGTTGGGAACTTGAGCCCCAGTGCAGTTTGAACTTTGAATTGAGATTGTGCTCTATAGAAACCCAGCCAAACTATGAACCTAATTCTCTTCCACTCCGCAAAGATTGTGGTGGTGCAAAGGGGAAGGGATTATGTCTCACACATGTTGGGAGAGTAAATTTGGACATTCTTTTATTCTCTTTTGAAATAAGTCTTTCTTTGTAAAGGCTCATGTGTTAGAGAAATCTCTTTACCCTTGCTGCCTTTCCATGAGATTGGATGGCTCCTCCCAGAACCTCTATTTTAAGGAGGGCCCCAAGATCAGCCTTATCTCATTCCTCTCCAGATTTTCTCTACTATGAGCCCACACTATGGACCTTTGCCCTCCCCTACCACACATACACTTTGAGCTGCTTTTTTGTGTTGTCTTGCAAAGTTCTTGGTGACAGGAACTGTCTTTCTTCCTTCTTGAGTATTCCCTGGGCTTCACCCAGTGCCCAGGATACAGTAAGCTTTTAATAAATATTAGGTGACTGACTCACTGGACAAGAGAAGAAAAAAAGCAGGCATTAGAAGAGGTAAGAAGAAACCAAACTGATTGCTTTCGAAGATAATATGATGACTTCCTTAAAGAACCCTGGGGTGTCAACTGAAAATAATTAAAACATTAACTTAAAAAAAACTTTAGCCATATATAAAAATAAACATATTCAAATCATCAGCCTTTAATGTTGCCAACAAAAAACTGCAGGAAAAGAAGGGAGATATAAAAAGAAATTCTATTCAAAATACCTACAGAATACATAAAATTCATGTGAGTCTCCCATGAAACACACAGAACACTTTACAAAAATAAAGATAGCTCTAAATATTTGGAGAAATATTAATTGCTCAAGTTTGAATTGTGCCAATGTAATAAAAATAACAATACTACCCAAATTAATTTACTTATTCAGGGCCATCCAATCAAATAACTCTAATAATTGATTACTTTATAGGATGTGAAAGAAGTTTGTCTTGAGAAATCAAAATACTTCTCCTCCTCCTCCTTCTCCTTCTTCTGTTTTACACTTTATTACCCCATTTAGAATTTGCCATTTCATTCTCCAGCTCATTTTATAGATGAGGAAATGGGGGCAGACAAAGTTAAGTGACTTGCCCAGGGCCATACAGCAAGAAAGTGTGTGAGGCTAGATTTGAACTTGGGAAGAGTAGTCTTCCTGATTCCAGGTCCAGCACTCTATCCACTAAGCTGCTGCCAAATATACTACAAATTAGTAATTGTCCAAGCTATTTGATACTGATTAAAAAATAGCAAATTAGAATATTGAAACAAATTAGGTATTTATAAATAAAGAAGCCAAAAGAAATAGGAGTATTTTTTCATAAAGCCAAGAGCCCCAAATATTGGGGTAAAAAGTAATTATTCAATAAAAACTTATGGGAAAACTGGAAAACAATCTGGAAGATATTAGATTTAGACTAATATCTCTCACTAGTCAGCATGATAAATCTCCAAATAGATTCATGACCTAGATATTAAAGCTTACATCACAAACAAATTAAAGGAACAAAAAGAAAATAGCTTTTAGAACTATTGATTGGGGAAAAGTTCACTAACAAAGAGAACCACAAAAGGTAAAATGGAAAAGTTGAAGTACATGAACTTGAAAAGTTTTTGCATTAACAAATCAGTGTAAAATCGGAAGGAAAGCAGTTAAATGGAACAAATCTTTGTGGAAAATTCCTCTGATAATAATACTCAAGATATATAAGGAACTGATTCAAATATATAAGACAAAGAACTATTCCCCAGTAGGTGAGTGGTCAAAGGATATTAATAGGCATTTCTCAAAGGAAGAAATCTAAGCTGTTAATAGCCATATGCAAAAAATGCTTCCATTCCCTTATGAACACAGAAATACAACTTTAAACAACTGTGAAGTTTTACTTCACACCCATTACTTTTGCAAACATATTTTTTTTCAAAAGAAAACCAGCAGATTTTCAAGGGATTGTAAAATGGAAAGAACTTTAATTTGTTGTTGGTAGGGTTCTGAATTATGCTATCCACTATGGATCATGCCCTCAAAATCACCAAACTGTATTTTTGGTTCATTGATATTAGTACTAGGCATATACTCTGAAAGAGTTAATAGAGAGAACTAATCCATTAGTAACAAAATATTTTTAGCAGCACTTTTTGTGGCAGCAAAGAACTGGAAACAAAGAGTACACAGATTCATTGGGGGATGACTGAATAAATGATACTACATGATGATAAGTAATATTTGGCTGTATGATTATGCCATAGAGGATTTCAGAGAGTTCTAGAAAGGTCTATATGACTTGATGCAGACTGAAATGAATAGATGAAGCATATTAATTTATACCACAATAAGAAGTTTGGAAGCCTTGAGATCTCAGAATGATGTACTGATCAGGTACAATTCCAGATGACCTGTGAGAGTGATAATGCACTCAATGTGCAGAGTCAGACATGCATTTTCAGATGGCCAAGAAATGGATTTATTTTTGTCTAAGTTTGTTAGAAAGACTTTGTTCTTTTTTCCACTTGGGGAGGTGGTGAAGGAAAGGTTTAAGAGAACAGAGATATAGTTGCCAAGAAAAGAAAGAAAAGTGGGTCATTGAAGCATTTAAAAGGAAATTCAGAAAGAAACACAGACAATCCAGGTAGCTTTGAAATGAGCACGTTGAGTTTATATTATACCTCTGTAAGGGGGCTTGCCTGCACGTGACCAGATTGTCCAACATGGAATCAACTTTCATTCCTATCTTCCTCTACCTTGTGGGTGCTAAGGTTCTCCTTTTTGTGTAGTTGAAACAGACTACTGTCTTTAAAAAGTGCTAGACCTGGATAGTCTCTTTCTTGCTGTGTCTAGAGGGTGAAGATCACAAAATCACAACATAGGATTTGGAATAGGGGAACAGAGAATTGGGGATACATTCCTCCCACACATCTCATTTACCCTGGCTCTGAGAAATGGCAATAGGGGTGTTTCTGTTGTGTGTCATTTGATTTATCCGTCATTTCAGGTGCTAGCAGCAATCTTCAGTGCACTTGGGAGTTCCAGTTGTGAAGACTTTGGGGTCAGAAATTTTGGTAAGATGTTGCAGGCAGCCAGCCTATATAGCAAGGAAACCCTAAGAAGCAAGGTGCTTGAGATTTTAGTCCAACAGAGTTTTAGACCTGCAATTTGGAGCTGTGCTCTACAGCAACTGAGTAAAGCTATGAACCTGATCCCTCCTCCTTTCCTAGAGATTGATGTGATATGTTGGGAGGGATGCAATTAAGCCCATGTTGCTGAGGAAAGTTGTATATTTGTGATTGTACATTTTGAAGTAACTATTCCTTCGTAAAGCTAATCTGTTAGCCTTAGTTGGAACTGGAATGCAGAGAACTCCACTACACTTGAGAGAACATCACCACTGGGGGTTGGAGCCATTGGCAGAGAGTCTAGGAATCTTAATATCCCTTTAGGGCACCTGAGATCCCTCTGAGAGGAGTGAGAGGTAGCATGCTTAGCTATTAGGCATTGGGGGTTAGGGTTGTCAGTGTTACACTTGAAAATACGCAAGCTACACATAATTGGAATTCACATTTTCTCAGAAGATCAACTTTTTCTATTCTACTGATCACACGGAAATGTTCTTGTTGTAGTTGAAAGGATCCATTTTATTATAATATGCTAAACTCAATGAAGAGATAGTTGAGATGATATCAACAGGATTGAGACGTAAAGACAAGGTGAAGAAGCAGGTCAAAGGAAAGGGCTCCTATTTTCTCTGTAAAGTTTTGAGTCCAACCAAAAGAGAGCAGGGAGCCATGATGGCGGATACTGGAGGAAAGAAGGTAAAGTTTGAAATAGTTTTTGCGGGGAGTGGGATGTAGAATCAATAACAGAATAGTACAAGCATTGGGAAGTTATGTAAATATGTTTTGGACTTTGTATACTCAGATGCATAACTTACATCAGCTTCTTTGTACAAGTATGTGAAAAGAAGGAAAGAAAGCAACTGGTATTAGTAATCCAGCATCTCATTTTGGCAAAGTATGATTCAAGAGTATGAGATGACATGGGATTGAAATGTCAAATATAGGGTGAAGACTTTCAAATGATTGTAAAGAGGGCCTGGTGTATGTGAAGAGTGCATCTCTCCATGTGCAGGATGCTAGGAAGATGCTTCCGGAATTATGATGATATAAAAAGGAGAGACAGACTATAGAATATTCCTAGACATATAACTGGTTATCATCAGCTAATCACTCAACGAAGAGGAGGCTCTTTGGATATGGAGCTATTCAAAGAGGCCTTTCAGGTTCAGCTGTGGTCCCTTTACCTCATTGACTTCCAGGGGATCTTGATGACTCTTTTGCTCCTGGTATCTTGTGAAGGAAATCTCTGACCTTGGGAATTACAAAAAAGGTAGGAGAGTGAGAAAAATGGATTAAGGATTCAGAGTATGGGAGGGATATCTCAGCCAGGGGAGTATTGATACCCTATGGCGCAAGGAGGGTTCTTCAGGAATGACCTACAGGCCAACAGTCCCACGGAAGTATTCATCTGGCAGTCTCGAACTTGGACATGACCTTGGTCAGGGCAGTGTTATGTAGGAATAGAACTAAGTCGAGTGTAATCATTGGAAGTGTAGAGGGCAATGCTATTTTTCATTTCATTTCATTTATTTATTTAAATTTAAAAATATTTTTGAAATCAAAATTAATTTATTATATTTACTTTTATTTTATTTTTGAAATAAATATTTTATATAGAAGATAATAGATGTTAAATAGTTCAATTGAACTGACATGCTGGTCACTCTCCCCTTAAAATGGGGTAAACACAAATGGTGGTAGATCTAGCACACAGCAGAGAAAAGAGACATCCCTAAATCCCTCAAAGTACCTGTGAAACCCTGAGGAAATAGGTAGCAACCTTGGCCCAAGGAGAGTGGAGTGAGAGGTACTTACTGTAGGAGGAAAGTGAAATCATAGTACAGGTAATATGACAGCAGGCCTAGGAGAGGACTGAGAGTGGAGGGAGGGCTTCTTTCTATGAGAAAGAATACAAAGTTTAAGAAGCATAAGGTATAGGGAACTTTGGAATAATAGGTTAGGTATCCTGGTGTAAAATGGATAGAGTCCTGGAGTTCAGCTGAGGAAGGCCTGAGTTTGCATCTTGCCCCAGACACTTACTAGGGAAATCACTTCAATTCTCTCAACCTCAGTTCCCCATCTGTATAATAATAAGGATAATAATAGCACTGACCTCCCAGGGTTATTAGGAGGGTATGCCACTAGTGTACATAAAGCACTTTACATAAAGGCCTATATCAATACTAGCCATTAATTTTATGATCAAGTAAGGCTTTGTTACAGTTTCTTATCATGGATTTTGAACTTATTAGCAATGGAAAAATCTGTGGTTTTTCTGTGGTTACCTAGAAGATTAAATAGAAAATGTTCTGTTTGCTTTTTAAAGCCCTTCACAATCTGGTCCTTTCCTGCTTTTCTAATCTTCTCAACTTTGCTTTCCTCCAGTTACTCTCTGCAATCCAGTGAGATCATTGTTGCATAAGACAATCTCCTGATTTTGCATGTTTTCACTGGCTGTCCTCCATAATCGGAATTATCACCCTCCTTGCCTCTGCTTCCTGAATTCTTTGGCTTTCTTCAGGTCTCAGCTCAAATCCTGTCTTCTGCAAAAATCCCTCTGAAAGCTAATCTCTTCTCCCTGAGATGATCTCCAATTTAATCTGTCTACATCTTGTTAGTACGTGATTGTTTGCACATTGTTCCCTTCCCCCACAATAAACTGTGAGCTTCTTGAGGCCAATTACCATTTTTGCTTTTCTTTATATCCCCATCACTTAACACAGTATCTATCACATAGTAGACATTAATAAATAAATGCTTGTTAATAATAAATACTTGTTAATGTCTCTTAGGAGGGCAGGAAGATAAATAGCTCTTTCAGTCCCAATCTATTTTTTAACTGGTCTCTATATTTTGGGAGCTTTTCAATTTGCATAGTTTGGAGCTTACTGCTGTTCATCAAAATGGCATTAAAAAAACACACCTGATTCTTGGATTTTTGTGCTTCATGTTATGTTTGGGGAATTGTTGGAAAACAGGTTTTTTTTTTCCATAATGATGCTCTGGTTCCAGTAGAATTTACTCATAGGCTTCATGAGGATATTTTTCTTCTTTTAATTTTAGAATGGCCATTCATCTACTGTTTGTTTATGAAAAATATTGAGTGTTTGTTGTATAATTCTGCATAGTTTATTATTTCTTTCTAGGTATTTAACAGAAGCTAAAATTTTGTAACCTTCAGTGATATATTGCACAGTGTCTACCATTCTCTTGCAAAATATTCATTAATTTTTAGTTATGATCTCCTGAAGATAGTGTCTGATAGTAATGAACTGATCTTGCATAGCTATGATGTGGACTTTGGTGCTTGAAAAAACTATTTTTTTAATGCTTCTTTGTTGGTGTGTTAGTGACTGAATTTATAGGGATGTCACTTATGGTGGGCCTTTTGGTTTCATTTTTGGATGTTGAACATTTCATCCGTTCCATCTGGTGGTAAACCAAAAGCATGTGTATTTGATAGACGGAATGGCAGGGATCTACTGTGATCCTTTATGTGTGCTTTGGGAAGTGGTAACCGTTCAAGAAATATTTCTGTACATTTTAATTTATTGTTATTTTTATTCTTATCTCATATTTTGCTATCACATTTAGATAGAAATGGTCTTGAGATGAATTGCTATCCAGCTATTATTCCTTCATATTCATATTTTATTATTTAATATTTTGGTTTTCAATATTGATTTCTGCAAGATTTTGAATTATACATTTTCTCCCCATTTCTACCCCCCACTCCAATATTCTGATTACTCCTTTCCCCAGTCTGCCCTCCCTTGTTACCCCACTCCCCCCCATCTCCTTTCCCCTTACTGACTTGTAGGGCTAGATAGATTTCTATACCCCATTGCCTGTATATCTTATTTCCAACTTGCGTGTAAAACCAACTTTTTTTGAGCATTTGTTTTTAGAACTTTGAGTTCCAAATTCTCTCCCTCTTCCCTCTCCACCCACCCTTCTTGAGAAGGCAAGCAATTCAACATAGGCCACACATGTATCATTATGCAAAACACTTCCATAATAGTCATGTTATGAAAGACTAACTTTATTTCTCTCCATCCTATCCTGTCCCCCTTTATTCAGTTTTCTCCCTCGACCCTGTCCCTTTTCAAAAGTGTTTGCTTTTGGTTACCTCCTCCCCTGATCTGCCCTCCCTTCTATCATCCCCTGTCTCTTATACCCTTCCCGCCTACTTTCCCATAGGGTAAGACACCCAATTGAGTGTGTATGTTTGTGGACTATTATCTTGATGGTTTTAATAGCTGTTTTTTTTTAGCTGAATGTAAGTATTAGGATGTGAGCTCATCATCTGTAGACTCAATGAGAGCACACTTGGTACAATTTCAGTAGCAGACAGGACCATAGTGATGACATTGAGCTCCTCCTGCCCCAATATGATTTTCATGTCCTTAACCAGATCTCTATAGTATACTTTGAAAGCTTTTCACTCTGTGTACCTTCGATATTATGAAGATTAGGTCTGGTGACATCTATTTAACATGCTGTTCTTACTTTTTCATGTACTAATGTTATGTCTAAGCAATCCGAAATTTTCCAGTTGTCTTGCCCTTAATTTCATTTATTCTCAGGGGTCTCCACTAAAGTTTGGATGATAGTTTATTGTGTGCTTTGTGCTATTTTGATTCTTTGTTTTACCTTAACCTTCTAAATTTTGTTTTCAATTGCTGATTGAGTGAATCCAAGTTTCTGACATGCTTTTGTTTTCTGAATTCCTTTCCATATATTTCTTTTTCATTACTTTTAATTGACAACTTCACATTTTACTGCATGTACCAAGGAGGTATAGATAAAACCTTTCAGTGCCTTTCTGTAACTCTTCAAGCACTCTTTCAAGGTGTTTCTGTCGTGGTGGTCTGTCTTTTGGGGTAATTATGGCTGTTTTTGTTGTGGTGGTTGTTATTTGCAGTGTCATCTACGGAGTATCATGAGATTAGTAGGATGAGTAGGAGCAGGTTTGGGGATGGGAGAGATTACAAACTTTTGAAGATAGATGAGAGGTTATAATATCCAGCATAGTCATGGGGACAGAGAGTCCAAAGAGAAGGAATCACAAAGTTGCGTTGCAAGGCAGAATTAATCTAGCCTAAAGCATGGAAGCAGTGGGGAGCAGGACCCAGTATGTGTCACAGAGAGGAAGGGAGAAATCCTGCTGTCAACAATTTCTCTGCTGGTTGATCCCTAGCAGCTTGGTGTCAGAATGTGATGCCTTTGATGGCTGGTTAATGCCATATGGCACAAAAGCGCTCTCTGTCTATGTGCTACCTTCATTTACCTACATAGATGATCTTTATTGAGTAGCTTATTTAAAATCCCTCCAAATCTGCTCCCATGGTGGTAGTACATTCACCCATGCTTTTCCAGATTTCACGGTGCTAATGTCTATAAATATATCAGAGAATCCAGATGCCCAGTGGATCCGTGGGAACAGAAAGATTCACATGTAGGGGGAGCTCCCATGAAGCATCTTCAGCATTGTCTTAGGTTGCTGGGAGAGACTGCATTCATATTCAAAATGTATAGCACAATGAAGGAGATGGTCATTTTCATATCTCCCTGTGTGTCTCTCCACTCTGCTATATTACTAAATTAAAAGAGACAACATAACTTTGTGAAATTTAAGTGTTCTGTTCTCTACATGGCAATAGGAAAGTGCTCTATTTTTAATTTGTTCATCAATGATCCTAATAAAGACAAACTGTCACTGTAACCATGGCCTAGATCGTAATACATCAGCTTTATTGCCTCTGTAACAGCTGCTGAAATGTCATTTCCCCTGTCATTCAGTGATACTGTGTCCTTCTCACTAGGCAGAGCCTTAGAGTTTCCAGGGTATTCTGGACAACTCATATATAAGCTATTCAAAAATCAACTAAATTTTGTTAAGTGAGATTTTCCTGCAGGTGAACTAATATGTCTTAAAAAAATAATGGTGCCAATTGTTAAAGAATTGAATCCTTGTAGAGGAAGGGCCCAACTCCACTCCATTTTAAAACTGTACCTATTCCAACCAATCTCTTTGCTATACTAAGGAACTCAAAGACAGAACAGTCCTGTCTTCACCAAAATCTTTATAGTAAGTAGCATTTCTTATCATACTAAAAAATTTGGAAACAAAGTAGATATTTATCAATTAGGAAATGGCTAAGCAAATTGTTGCATCAGAATGTAATAGAACATTACTGCACTATGAGAAACTATGACTATGGAGACAGAGAAGAATGGGAAGACATGAACAGCTGCAAAGGGAAACGAAGAACCAGGAAAACAGTATACACAATAACCACAACGACTGAAGTAACTGGAAAGAATAAATACAAAAATCTGAATACTCCGTAATTAAAATGACCAAGCTTGACCCCAAAGAAGAAATGAGAAAATACTCCTTTTTCTTCTTTACAGAGATGAGGGACTAGTGAGTGGAATTTTACATATACGATCAGATTGTATTAAATAATTTTTTTTCCTTTTTTATTCCTTGTGACAGGGATGACTCTGGGGAGGGTCAAGTGATACATTTGGGAATGAAGGAGGTAAAAACTATCAATATTTTTTAAAAGAATAACATTTTTTTAAAAAAGACATGGTATCTTTTAGAGAAAACTTTCAATTCAAAGCACAAGAATCTGGGCCATATCTGTGTCCATGCTTCTTATCTTAAATGAGTTTATAATTAAAAAGCTTAATTATATTTTTCACACACCATACTTACACAGGTGAAAGATGATGGGGTAAATTCTTATATCTATACAAGAGGATCCTGTGGACAATAAGCAATCAGGCAGAGCCTGTGATTATACAATTTATCAAAATACCTGGAATTGAATGAGGAGAGGTCAAGGTGAGGGAAACCAGCAGCAAAATTATGTAGCAGCTATATGCCTCAGTAGCAGGGTACTAGATTTGAAGTCAGGAAGATCTGAGTTCAAATCCTGCCTCAGTGACTTAGTATCTATGTGACCCTAGGAAACTACCTCAGTGTCCTTATTTGCAAAATGGGGGAGGTAATGATAGCACCTATCCTCCAGCATTGCTATAATATAATAAAAAGTGCTATTGATATAATAGTTGTACTTTGCAAACCCTAAAGTGCTATATAAATGCTAGCTATTATTACTAACACATATATAGGAATGATGAAGAGCCCAAGGATTTTTTCTAACAGTGTATTCTTCCCTTCCCCCCGCCTTATCCACCCCAATGCCTCCCCAGGATGGTGTAGTGATCGGAGAGTTGACCCCAAAGTCAAGAAGATCAAGATTTAAGTACCACCTCTGGCCCATACTGGCTCTGTGACCTTGGGCGAACCATTTATAAGTTTACTACTTTCACCCTTTATCCCCAGGCAACCTTTTAGGATTGTGTTGCAGATCTGGGAGTTCCCTAAAGTAAGGATATGACTGGTCTAGAGGGAAAAAAAGAAAATAAAAGAAAATTGTCCCCTACTAGTTCAGTTATATGGGATCACCTGAGTTGTTGCTGCTTCCTCTTAAAGGTCAGTGCCCCCAGCAGTTTAATCTCTTCTTTCCGTATTAGCCCAAATACTACTTAAGCTTCTTCTGATAAACAAGGTCCTCTGGGTCAACTCTTCCAAAGAGAATTTAGAGCAGGTATAGTAGAGTCCAAAAGCAAGTAAGATTCTGCAAATGGTAGCAAAAAAGAAGAGAGCATGCTTGATATTAAAGAAAAATAGTTAAAACAGAAATATGAGGATTAAAAAGATGATTATAAACAGCCAAGAGGTCTTAGTTTTAGTATTAGGAATATAAAGTCATCTATTTCTAACAGGTTTTAGATATATTTTATTACAATTAAATTCAAGTTATTAGGGATACATGCATGTTCAAATGAGATATGAGAGTAATATGGGTATTTAAGTGTGTGTGAATTAAAATCAGCTTAACTTAATATCGAAAAATGTGTTGAGAATAACTGTTTGGGAAATCTGAAAAGCCTCAACCATGCACTGAAACAGCAAGCGGCTGAGGAAAAGGAGCAGGTTGCATTAGCACTAAGAAGGTCCTTAGCCACCTGTAGCTCATCCTCCCCCTCAGAAATCCCCACAAACTTTGTAGAGGATCATAGAGCAGGAGCTGGAAGGGATCTGGTACAAATTTGTCATGTCACTGGTTTGGTTGCTTGTTGTCCTTAGTTCTCAAAGAGGACCAAACTGACATCACTATATTGGGGTCAAGGTACAATGTGTCTGGCTGTGGCTGATCAAGCCAATATGAACTTGGAATGCTCTACCACAGGCCGAGCACAAATAGTCCATATGAAGATTTGGGGTAGAGATCATTCTAAAATTGCATATCTCACATTTCTTTTGAGCTACTGCAATTCTGCTTTGTTCATAGAGCACAGTGCCTTCTCTGATATGCGCACACCGTGCTGGGCCATCCTGTGCCAGTATTTCCCATGTCACACAATCGATTCCAAAGTTCTTCAGAGAGACCTTGAGAGTGTCCTTGCATGACTTCTTCTGACCTCCGTGTGAGCATCTGCCTTATGTAAGTTCTCCATAAAACAGTCTTTTGGGCAAATGCACTTTTGGCATTTGAACATGTCCAGCCCACCAGAGTTGTGCTCTCTGCAGTAGAATTTGGATGCTTGGCAGTTCAGTTTGAGAAAGTATCTCATTGCCAGGTGGTGTTCAGAGTTTTCCTAAGAGAATTCAAATGGAAGTGACTCAGTTTCCTGGCATGGTGTTTGTATACTGTCTAGGTTCATAGGTGTACAACAATGAGATCAGCACAATAGCTCTGTAGACCTTTAGTTTAGTAGGCAGTATAATGGCTTTTCTCTCCCACACCTTCCTTTAGAGCCTCCCGAACACGGAGCTAGCTCTGGCAATGTGTGCATCAACCTTATCATCTATGTGTACATTCCTGGAAAGTATACTGCAAACCTAAGTGCACTTGTCCAAGGCATTCACAACTTCTCCATTTGCTGTAAGTGATAGTTTCATGTATGGATGGCATGATGCTGGCTGGTGGAGGACCTATTTTCTTGGTATTAATTAATAGGCCAAAATTAGCACAAGCAGCAGAGAATCTATTCATACATTGCTGCATCTCAGCCTTCGAGGATACATTGGGTGCACAATCATCTGTGAACAGAAAGTCACACAATATCTCTCCCTCTTCTTTAGTCTTGGTTTATACCCTTTTCAAATTAAATAATTTACCATCAGTGTGGGAGCTGACCTCAATGCCATTTTCATTCCATTGAAGACTTATGAAAGCATTGCAGAAAACACTGGAGCAAGTACATAGCCCTGTTTCACTCCATTGGTTACTGGGAAAGTGCAAAAGCATTGCCCATTACCCAGAACTTGGGCACGCATGCTGTCATGAAACTGACATAGATTATTGATGAACTTCTCTGGCCAACCAAATTTTGCCATAATTTCCTATAAGCCCTCACAACTGACAGTGCCAAAGACCTTCAGTAGATTGATGAACGTTGTGTACAGACCTCTGTTCTACTCCTGGCATTTCTCCTGGAGTTGTAGAGCAGCAAATGCCATGCAAACCCAGGGAGTGGGCAAAGTCTGTCTCAGATTTGAATGACCTGGGCAAGAAGTCCTAGAAAGTTTTGAACAGGCATATTTACATCTGAAAGCCTAGGAAAGCTCTGGGCTTTCCCTTGAGGCAATTGACTTACCCTCAGTTGTAAACTGCCTCTGTACCTTCTTTGTGCCCACTCATTTACATGGGCAAATGAGATAGACAGAGTTTTAACAATTGGGGAACACCAAACTCCAGAGCAGTTTGATAATTATTAGGCAAGTAGCCATTATTTGGCTTGTAGTTTATACTACAAAGATGAACATTTGGGAAGTGTACAGAATAGTCACCCTAAGCTAGGCAGAGGGTTCCCATCCCAGAACTGGGAAGAGTAATTGAGAGGAAAGGCCAAACCTGAGAGCATCTATTTGCTTTTTGGACTCTGCCCTTGTTCCTTGGAGGGAGAACTCCCAGAAATGATTCCGACACAGCAGAACGAAGAGAATGCCAGGTTTTCAGCGGAGCCTGAAGCTCAAACCAGTAGGTGTTATATTCAAACATCATCCATCATTGACTGGTAGAACCTCATTTGGCTGAGACTATGAAATAAAAATCAGTTGAAAAAGCTTGAAGACATCAGCAGCAGCATGGACATTATTAGTTATCCCTTCTCACAAGTGACTTAGCCATCCATTCCATTCCACCACACGTGCATGTTGGCCTTATAAGCTTCCTATGTAAGTATATCTCTGTGACTTCTGTGTATGGTTATTCCTTTCACATCACATGGGTTAAGGATATGACACCTCCATGGTCAGGAAAATTCATGTAAAGTTCATACCAGAGAAGATGCTTTTATGAGGTGTTTACAGTATATTATTATGAAATTTGGGTTGATATGATATAATACTATACACATATTTTATGCATTTCTGAGTTTCTAAACTTTTTCTCCATTGTCTGCTGGCCTTCATGTGGTGTCTGCAGCTTCTGAAAAACTCCCCAAATATTCCCACTTAATTTTTATGCAACCTATGATATATTGAAACTGCAATGGGAAAAGTAGTGATGTGGAAGGGATTACTGTATATCTACTCTTATCTTGATGCCAGGTATGTTCGTAAGAAAAAGTACCATAGGCTTAAGGAAGAGAAGTTTTATTGCTACTTTTTTTTGCTCTTCCACTTCAATAAGTCCTCTTGCTTAATTGCTCTGTATTTGTCTATTTGTCTTTTGAAAGATAGACTCATCAGTGGGTTTTGTGAGCTGCATAGAGTTGTAGCAGTCAAGACCTACAAAGTACCTTCGGGATGGCCTTGCAAATGACTCACCAACGATCACTTTGATGATAAGTGTCAGAGGTGGAATTGTAACTTCACATGCTCACAAAAGCAAAGTAGATAAAATTGTTTCTTCTTTTTTTCCCCCAGTATAATAACAACGTTGCTAGTAGCCACTGTGGCTGTGTAAGACCAACAACAAGAACACACGGAAGGCGTGCCAACACAGGTTCTTTGATCTGCTTTTCTAAGGAAAGTAACTTTAAGGGGGTAACAATCTCATTTTCATTAAACATACATATATCATTCACTCAGTTCAGGGAGAAAAGATCAGTCCCCTGAACTTCAGGGCAAATACAAACAGAAATTACAAGCATACGTTATAAAAAGAGCAAATAACACAAACCAGTCTATCCACAGCAATACATAGTTACCTGAGAAGCACTGACATCTGGGTTTTCTATCAAAGCTGGTGGCGGGGTTGGGGGGGGGAGGCAGTGCCTGTTTCAAGGGCTAGCCCAGAGTTTCATCACTTTCAATGAGTGTACCCCCAAAAGTCAAATGCTAACGCTCCAATACGTATATCCTGTTCAATACCCCGAGGACTTGAGGATCATATTTTAGGGTGTGGGAAACCAGAATATGGGAAAGCACCACATCATATAAAAATCAATGACTCTCCACTGCCTCAGTGCTGAGAAGCATTCCAAGTCAAAAGATCCCACTTTACCTGCCCAGTTCAAACAAAGTCCAGACTCACTAAAGGCACTTGACAGCAAAAAAATCCTTCCCTGATTACCTTTACACCCAGCCATTTGCATTATTTGTGCACTGAAATCATATTTCAACTGTTTAAAAACCAATCTGGTCAGTGGGGAAACAGAGGGGTGATGTAATCCTTTTGCCCCAGCCCTGAATCTCCTAAATGGTTTCTAGTGGCCCTCTAATCACTGACTTTGTATCATGTCTTTACACCTACCTTTCTCTATTAAAGTTCCGTTATAACATCTCATCATGGTTGATATGTGACCAAGGTCTTAAAAGCTAAGTAAGTGAAGTGAGGGTTCTGCCAAGCTGCAAAGGGCTTTGAGCTCTGGTCCAGCAAAAGACTTTTTGTCCAAGGACCAGTCTAATTAAGTATAGAGAAAGTCATTGTCTAAAGGCTGGCCACTGAGTGGTGATTCTTCTTTTCTGGCTAGAACAATATTTGAAGGAACCATGCTAAGAAGTAGATTGGATGTGATCTCCAGTAAGGATCATCTGTGTGGATGCATCTTAGAAATACTGAAGGATTAAAGTTTTCTGAAGTTAACTAGAACCCTTTTAAGAATTTCATGTTTCTGTAGCAGGTACTTGCAACTTCCCTCCTCCCACTCCTCTCTTTTGAAGATCAGATTAAAAGAAATGTAAATAGAATATAAAACCACATCTGCAGTCTCTCCCCCTCTTCAATTTATTCTCCCTGCAGTCATGTTGACATGTATTCCTAAGTATCTCCTACTCAGTAAACTCCAATGCCTTCCTATTACCTTTAAGATCAAATTAGAATTCATCCCTTTGTCATTTAAATCCCTTAAACAATCTGGTTCTAACTGACCTTCTGAACTTTATTTTATATTTCTGCCTTTCATACATGCCACAGTTGTTAAGGTAATTGGGGTGGGACTTTTTTGTTTTCTCTCTTAGAATGTTAAGGTCATCAAGTACTTGTCTTTCAAATGTAATGGCAAGCAAAGTGGACTTTTTGTTGTCTTTTGTTTCTTTGATTGAATCAAGAGTCTTTGACCTGCTTAAGAAACAAGAAAGCCTAGTTCACATAGGTTTCAGTAACATGGTTGTGATTCCCTCTGACCGTGAGAGGGGTATATAAGATCTGAAGTCAGCATTTTGTTTTGGGGCTCTCTCTCACTGGAAGAGCGTCCTGTGATTTGACCAGATGAGACTCTGAGTAGCCATCATGGAGTCCACCCCGCCTTTGAAAACCCAGATGTTGGTGCCTGTCTCTCTGGTAACTATGTAATTCTTTGTTCAGACAGAGAGAGGCCAGTCTGTTGATCTCTGTGTGTTATTTGCTCTGTTTATATAATGTATGCTTATAATTTTTGTTTGTATTTGCTCTGAAGTTCAGTGGTGCTGACTTCTTGCCCTGAACTAAGTGAATGATATATGTATGTTTGATTAAAGTGAGATTGTAAACCCCTTTAAGTTGCTTTTCTTAGAAAAGCAGATCAAACAATCTGTGCTGGCAGCCCTCCTGTGTGCTGGTGTTGTTGATCTTGTTGGTCTTTCTCTTCCACACCATCTGCTAGCAACATTGTTCTTACAACAGTCCAGTCAAATAGGTCTTCTTGCTGTCCCTTGCATTTCCCATCTTTGTGTTTTGGCAGAGGTCGTGCACAGGATGTAGTCCTTCCTCTCCTCCCTCTCTGAGAATCGCTGGTTTCCTTTAAAGCATAGATCAAATACTTCCTCCTTCAAGAGGCCTTTCCTAACCTTCATCCCCATTTGCTGGTGACTGTTCTCCATAAACTTATTTTTTAATTTCATGTATGTTTTATACATATACTCATATGTGCATATGTTGTTCCCTCCACAGAATGTATGCTCCTTGAGTGCAGATAATATCTGCCCTCTCTATGCCAAAAAGTTGTGAAATAACCTATGTGAAAGTTCTTAAAAAGTTATAAAGCATCATACAAATTTAAGTATCACCGTCATCATCACCACCACCACCACCACCATCATCATCATCACCATCATCATCACAATCATCATCATCACCATCATCATGAGACAGCTACATGGTATAGTGTTCCTGAAGTCAGGAAGAACTGAATTCAAATGTGACCCAAGGCAATAACTTTGTGACTCTGGGCAAGTCACTTACACTCTCTGCCTCAGTTTTCTCAACATTAAAATGGAGATAATAAAAAAGCACCCACCTCCCTGGGTTGTTGTAAAATTCAAGTAAGTGAATATTTATGAAGCATTTAGCACAGTGCCTTGCACATAGTAGGTGTTATATCGATTGCTTGCTTTATCATCATCATCATCATCATCATCATTGCTATTATTTGATGAGAATTGTAGTTAATCCTTTTCAGTAGATGTAGTTTCTGGTAAGGAAATTCTTCTTTTATTGTAAATAGGCAGCCTCCTACAACTTATAGTCTTAAAGAGGAGACAAGGCACTCAGAGACAAGTGCCTTGCAGGGGTTCACAGAACCACCGTCTGTCTGAGGTGACTTATGAACTCATGTCTGCCTAAGTCCTGATCTCTACCCATTAGGCCATACTGCTATCATTCTATAGGTCTGCATGTCTTCATTTCTTAGTTTGGCTTTTTGTCATCATTGTCCCCTACTTATCTAAATGCTGAAAAACACACTGGCCCTAAATACATATGCCTTTCCTTTCTTAAGAGATAACCTCCCCTTAAGGGCTACTGGTGGCAAAGTAGATAGAGTACCAGCTCTGGAGTCATGAAAATGAGAGTACAAATCTGGCCTCAGGCAATTAGTAGCTGTATGACCCTGGGTAAGTCACTTACCCCTATTTGTCTCAGTTTCCTCACCTGTAAAAAGAGCTGGAGAAGGAAATAGCAAAAACTACTCCAGTATCTTTGCCAAGAAAATTCCAATTGGGGTCATGAAGTCAGACACAACTGAACAATAACAACAAAACTTTCATTTCTCAGTGGCATGCTATTTTGTTGTAATATGGGTTGAAAAAGAACGTCCCTAGGAAGAATGCAAATACTACAAATCTTTTTCAAACTGTTCTTTGAAATCTATTCCCTATTCAAGAACATATTATTTCTAGTTACCACAATGGATGCGACATCTTTACAGGTAAATTCAGGAACAACCCTGTAGGATCAACTATCAGATATGAAATGAGAAATTGTCTCACACTGACATGAGTGACTACCACTACAATTACTGGCTTTTCTTTTATTAGGTTTTTAAAAAAAATAATTAAATATAAAATCTGCATTGGTCTTAAAAATGTGCTCATCTGTTTTCCTTTAATTCCATATAGATTAAAAACGAATTGACATTAATTAAACTTAAATTTATAGGTAGTTTTTATTTCAGATTTTTCTTCTACCACAAATGTACATAAAGATGGGTTCTTGGCCTTATTCAGGAATAAGTACCTTATTTAATAATAGCAAGAAATCACATCAATTATTCAGAGAAAAGACTATCATTAGCTCATGCCCATGGATACAGGAAAGTGTTATCTTGTAGGGGTGAAGGGAACAGGCCAGGAAAACTTTACAGCTACAGACTCAATTTCACTGGTGACATTTATTTTCCTATTTTTCACAATCTCATTGTACTTTAAGAGTCCAGCTGTAGGTGTAGGTGTGTGTGTGTGTGTGTGTGTGTGTGTGTATACACACACACATATATAAACACATATATGTGGATATATGTATATGTAGGCACATATATGTATATATACACATGTTTTACATATACATACATATATGATGAAAATAATTGGGAGGGTTTAAAATATTTAAGCAGATAGTAACAGTTCCTAGCTGAATGAATGGACCTTGCTAAAAATAAAACTAGTTGCAAAGATCTTTCTCCGATCATTTGACTCAGGTGGGATTTACTGACTGTTTTTCAGAGTTCTTGAAGCTGCACAGGATGACCTATTTCTAACAAAATACAACGAATGGCTGAATTATCTTAAATGGGGCCTGTTGAAAATAGGCCACCCTCTGTGGAGACCTCTAGTACAAGCATTTTCTAACTAGAATCTTCAAATATATTATTATGGCCCGAGTCTGTTTGAGCCCTGCCACATGAGAGTTTGAAAGGGAGTGCTGTCTTTGTAGCCCAGGTCACACGTGACCAAATTAAATTGGCACACTTTACGAGGACATAGCTCTTGTGTTCCTGGCGGTGCTAGCCTGGTGGATAGCTCAGAGAAGAAGGCTCAGCTGTCACTCAGTGACCCATTAACACGGCTGTTCCATCCTGCAGTGTCAGATTCCTCTCTCTCAGAGACAGTACTCCCTGGGGATGATGCATACCTGCAGGAATGAAAGGAGGCCAGTGGTGACAGCAGCACTATCAAACAGAGAGCAAACAACACAGCAAGACTCAGGGATTCTAACACCAGAATTTTAAACGCAGAGAAAAGTCACAGCCTGTGGTGAGAGCTGGAGGATCCAATTTGAGGAGGTCCAACAACTTTTAACAAGCTCTCTTCTTCAAACGAAGTGAACAAAATAACACCTGTAACTCAGCACAGCATGAAGGACAGCTGTTGTGAGTGAGTAATAAGAAAAATTACATCAGTAATGGTGGAAATTGGGTCAGATCCCTTGTTCTTCAGATGTCCAGATCCAGATTTCTGATAGGGAGTAGAAAGAAAATGAAGTGTGTAGGTTAAGGCCAATGTCATAGGTTTGGAGTAAAGAGAGACCTAGGTTTTAATAATATATATGACACTCGTTGTGTAGCTGTGGCCAAACCACCTAATTTCTCCATTCCTCTGTTTCCTCATCTATAAAATGAAAATTTATTATGGCTATATTACCTACTGCTTAAATTTGTTTTGAGATAAAGTATATAAGTGATTTTTAACCCTTGAAACACTAAGGGGCAGCTATGTGGCACAGTGAGTAGAGCACTGGCCCTGGAGTCAGGAGGACCTGAGTTCAAATCTGGCCTCAGATACTTGACACACTTACTAACTGTGTGACCTTGGGCAAGTCACTTAACCTTAGTTGCCGTGCATTCCCCACTAAGATAAATATCAGTTATAATCATCATAACCAAAGTGAAAAGTACATTCAATAGTAGCATTTTTATGTATCAAATATAGTCGTACCTGGGCATATTGGGGAAATAAATGATATCACTAAGTCTCTATGGCTCATCACTAAAAATCTGATGGTTTCTGGGTTTGAAATATCACCACTGAGAACTTGCTGTGGTAGAGCCAAGATGGAAGAGTAGAGAAAGCACTCAGCTGAGCTCTCTCAACATTGGCCTCCAATCAACTTTAAAATAACGCATCTAATCAAATTATGATGAGGCAGAGTCAACAAAAGGTCAGAGCAAGATATTGTTCTAACCCAAGACAACTTAGGAGAACAGAAAGAGAGATCTGTGAAGTGGGATGGGGGTAGAAGCTGGTCCAGCCAAAGGCCAGTGGTGGGACTAGGTGTTGGTGACAGAAGCAGCAGTCGCTTTGGGATCGCTTAAGCCAGAGATAGGAAGGAGACCTGTAAACTGGTCAGAAAGAGATTACAAGGGACCCCTGGGTTAGTAATGGAAGCAGGACCAGACTATGGAAATTCCACTGCCTATATCCACTTAGGGGTCATAGTTCAAGGGCAGAGAGGAGCACTTTCTGTCAAGATGGAGTGGGAGTCCTGAGGGACAGTATCACTTCTAGTCCTAATGGATCAGGGACTCTTCTGCGAGGGACCAAGAGAACAGTGACCACATCTCTCCCCAGATCAAATCACATTGGAAGCATCCAAAACTTCCAAACCCCCAGAACTAGCTCTGAGAACAGCAGTGTGAAAAAACTAGAAGCTTGAGACAGTGCACTTCCTTTACCCCAATGGGAACAGAGTCCAATATTAATTGTTCTCCCCTGGTAATTATTAGGGGAAAGAGAAAAATAAGTGTGTGTGCCACTCATGGAAGAAATTTATGTGCATATGGATATCATAAATGTAGCTTGGGAGAGGTATAGTTAGATAATATCTGATATATGTACTTTCTCTGAAGAGAGGAGAGTCTGCCTGATACCTGGAGGAAAGAAAAGGGAGATTGTAAGCTCTGAGAGCATTACCTGTGGATATTCTATCCTCCAGTGCCTGAGAGGGTGTCGCCAGAATGGCCTTTGTTTTCTTTGAGTGACTCAGCTTACTTCGTTGAGCCTCGAGGGGTGCTGGGGCTTGCTCTTCCGGGGCAGGAAGCCCAGAGAGCATGCCAGGAAGCAGAGAACTTCCTGTGTGATGAGTCATGGGGCTGGCTGAGGGGAGGTGTTAACTCCAGAGCCATGCCCTATTGGGTGTTAACCTGGTCTACGCTGGGGGAGGGGCCAGCTGAAGAACCAACCAGCCCTGGTCATTCAGGCGGCGTTTGATGATGTCAAAAACTCTATAAGAGGGGAGAGGACAGCTTGAAGATCCCTTTTCCTTTTCCAGTTGGAGCCAGAGATGCCTACAGCTGAAGCTGAGCTGGTAGCAGAGCTGCCCCAAGTGGAGCGAGGAGTGCTGAACAAAGACCGGAGGCCAGTGGGTAATCTTCTTACCGTAGAGGGGAAGCATGTATACGATTTTGCCTTATACCATCTCCCTTCTCTGTGGCCTCCTGGTTACTCTTGTGAGGCGGACTTATTGGGCCTGGAAGCTTTTGATCAAAATATCAAAATGGGGACGCTGGTTTGTGGGCCTGTTACTGTGGAGTGTAAATACATGCTTTAGTTCTCCTGCCTTCTGCCTAGAGAATTCCTTATATCCTGCAGTTCCGAACCTTTCAGGCACATATGAGATTCTCTTTGAAATCATAAATTCTGCCTTCCTAATATAGAGGGGTACCAAATTAGAATTATGTGTGTTCTAGGGGCACATAGGTTCAGAACAAGAAGCCATTATCCTTTAAAAAGAGAAGGGTTACTCCTAGCTTACACTCACCCGTTTGTCCCTTACAAAATGATAGATACACAAAGGACCATCACAGATGGTGAATAGAGAGTAAGCCTACTTATCCAAGCAAATAGCCAACAGACATTGGAAAAAAAGTTATGCAGATTAGAATATATCAGAAAACAAACAGACTGAATGGGCTCCCCAGCTAGGATTGAAATAAGTTAATTGAAACCCAGAAAGAAACCCTTATCTCAATCAAGGGGAAATTCCATGAATTTTTTTTTGGGCAATTGGGGTTAAGTGACTTGCCCAAGGTCACACAGCTAGTACATGTGTCAAGTGCCTGAGGCCGGATTTGAACTCAGGTCCTCCTGACTCTAGGGCTGGTACTCTACTCACTGTGCCACCTAGCTGCCCAAAATTCCATGAATTTACAGGCAGCCAGGTAGTACAGTGGATAGAGGGATAGGCCTGGAATTAGGAAGAAAAATTAAAATCTGGTCTCTAAATGTATAACCTTTGGCAAATCTTAAGGCACTTAACCTCTATTTTGCTCAGTTTCCCTAATTGTAAAATTTACATAGTAACTGAATATACCTCGTAAGGGGGTGTTGTGAAGATCAAATGAGTTAGTATTTGTAGAGTGCTTAGTATGGTGCTATCTAAATGCTTATTCCCTTCCCTTTCCCCTTCCCAAATTGTCTAGGTAAGCAAGTTGTAAATAAGAGACATGTTTAGGATCTGTCTTCCCTCACATGTCTTTAGCTCCCAAAATCTTTCTTTCCATATCTTTCTGGAGTTATTCCCTAAGAGAGTCTGGCACCGAAAGAAAAAATAATGCTTCTTCTTTCCCAAATTCTCACACTAACCCTGAAGCACACACACAGCATTGCATTAGTATTCTCTCCACCAATTAGGAAGCTCCTCCTGAATATATGGTGGAAAACAAAATGCCTTATACTTCCTTTGAAATGTGGATTATACAAAACTCCTCTCCTCACCTTTACTTTTCCATGGTTATGATTGAAATAAATGTCAGTGGCCATATAAATAAATTCTAGGGAGAAATCGTATCATATGCTAGGCTAAAAGCAATCCTTGAAAACCACAACATCTTTACATCATTTCCTTCTTCTAGATCTCCTGGAAACCAATGGTAGGTAGAGTACACTTTCCTTGAGAATCTGGTAGATGGAGTTTGGAATATACTCAGAAATTGCTCATAGCCTGGGGGGCTCTAGTATGCCTCCACCCCCTTTGCCTGGCACATGAGAGTACAATAGGGAGTTCCAGAGTTCTCTGTCTTCCTTCTTTTAAATCTCTTCATCTTCAAAAATGCCCTGGGCAGAAGTTCCTTCAAGATCAATGTAACTTGATTTCCAATTTAACCATGGCCCGTGTCTATGAGGCAGATTTATATAATGAGGCCTGCATTCATGGTGGTTCTGAACTTAGAAGGATAGTTATGGGTGATTAATGTTTATGCTCCCAGGTAGAGAGCATAATTCTCTATAACTGGGCTAAGAGGTGATAGGAAAGACACCTCTTTCCTATGTGGCTGCCATTGTGCACTCATGCCAAAAACAAGGGAACACCTAGCCTAAAGATAGAGTCAACCACAGGTGTTCATGAAAACTAATAGTAAATCAGGGAAATGTCTTATTCTTATTTTACAGGATAAATTTAAACAAAGGACAAATATAGGCAAGGCCAGGGTGGAGTAGGGACTGTCTCATTTCTCTCAGGTATGTGTCCAAAATACAATATAGTCACGTACCTGACTTGTCCATTTACCTCTCATAGTCTTAAAGAAACTAATTGCAGATGTGGCAAAACAATCAACTGCTGCTGTATGGTTGAGTTGCTACCACAAGAGAGTTGACACCTCCTCTTTCTCTCTTAATTTTTCTCAAGAATTCCTTGAACTCCTCTTGCCATTCATGAAAGATCTCCAACCCTCTCCCCAGTCTTGGAAAGCAGATTTAATTAATAGGATTTCAAGTTGGGTTTATGGAAAGATCATAATTGGGCTACCAAACCAAAGTCATGAACACCCCAGAGCAGAGCAATTTTGCTAAGCTACGGAGGACAAGAATTCCAGAATTCAGGTTTAAAAGGCATAGTCTGAAAGATCAGTCTCACAAATTGGAACACAATGAGAAAGGCAAGTCATCAGTAGAGAAGAGGGCTACAAAGACTTGACAGCAACTGCTGGTGTCTCTTTCATCTGATTCTGGGTTGCATTTCCTAATTTCTGTATCTGTTTGATGAAATCCTGATACAATGGCTAGATCCATAGTCATTCAGGGGAAAAGAAAACAGGTTCCATGCATCCCTGTACTTATCATGGTTAGAATAAAGTCATAGTCAAGGTTAGGTCACCAACTGGGAAGGTAGAGGTCATTGATGTGAGATGGAGATATAAACTGCACAGGTTATTTCACCTTTCCCTTCCAGAATGACAAATCCAAGACACATTCAGTGGTTGATAAGAGTAAGCTTTGGATTTAGCCAAAAGAAGAGTTGGAACAGTATCTGTAATTTATATTTTTCCTTGTAAAAAAGAACATACATTTTACTTTCTCAGGATCTTCTCTTAAGTAACTCCCCTTTATCCACCATTGTGCCTAAATTGGGCACACAAGAGACTCCTATTTATGTCAACTAGGACCATGTATAACATTAAGTCTTTAGAATGAGGAACTCTCCAATGTATTTGTGTTGTTGTGGTTTGTCCTTCATTCTTGTAGATGACCATGACATCAGGAAGATGATGACATGACTTGCAAATGAATAGTATTTAAGTGAGGGAGCACTGTACAAAGTCACTAGCCTCAGTTTCTCATCCGAAGTCATCTGGGTCCAGTGGCCAGCTATAGATCAGGATGACCAGAGATGGCCCAGGATGAAGAACTAAAGACTGGAAAATAATGAAGAATTTACAGTATACAACAGGGATAGAATTTGGGATAACTGTGGTAGATAGCTATTAATAGTTCCTCCTTTCCATATTTTCTGAGTGACTGTATAGAAGAATTATAGCTATCTATCTATATCTACATGTACGTAGATATATATATATGTATACACACACACACATACACACACACACACATATATATATATACAGAGAGAGAGAGAGAGAGAGAGAGAGAGAGAGAGAGAGAGAATGACAGAGTAAGTTTCCTTTAGTAGAGGGACTCCAGTCATATTTAATCTTTGTTTCCCTAGTACCTGGCACCACAATTCGTGTGTGTGTGTGTGTGTGTGTGTGTGTGTTCTAGATTTGTGATTTCATCTGTGTGACTTTAATTCCTGAGTGTGGAAACCCCTTTTACTGATTCATATTGGCAATACTTCTGTAGTTTAGAGGTTTTGAGGGTCTTTTGGGATAATGAGGGATAAAGTGACTTCCCCAGGGTTACCTGGAATATAAGAGGCAGGAGCTAACTGAACCTTACTCCAAGGACAGCCTTATCCCATTAGACCAAGGTCGGAGAATCTGTGGCCTCAAGGCAACATGTGGCCCTCTGGGTCCTCAAGTGTGGCCCTTTGACTGAATCCAAACTTCACAGAACCAATCCCCTTAATAAAAGGATTTGTTCTATAAAACTCAGACTCAGTCAAAAGGCCTCACCCAAGCACCTAGAAGGCCACATGTGGCCTCGAAGCTGCAGATTGCCCACCACTATACTAGGCCATGAAGCCACTCGGTGGGTAATAGTAGCACTTTTGTATTGAGTTGCTTCGGTTCTTTCTTTTGCCTCTTATTCTTAGGTCTCTTTTATTGGATTTAGCAAAGGTTGGAATTGAGGGTTCTGGAAATACTGCATACTTCTTATTGCTGAAATCATTATTTTTGTATAATCCATAAAGAAAAGATGAAGAACCCTCTCGTGCTATAGTATGAAAGAGAGAGAAGGAAATGGTCAGCTCAAGCTATACACAGAAAAGACGATAACCCAAGTAGCAAAGACTCTTGTACAAGTGAGGCAGTGAATGACCAAAAATTACTTAATCCAAATAACTGGCAAGAGAAGGAGGTCCCAATGTAATCCCATGACCTCCTGAACAATGAACATGATCTCAATTAGCTTCAAATGTTCTTTTTAGAAGTCACTGTTTTTAGACTACAGTGTTTTGGCAGTCAAACATCAGAAAGACTAAGAAGGAATACATTGTCTTTGCTATTTCCACAGCCTGCTCTCATCTTTTCAGGACTTGTTGCCTCATGAAATATTATTTTGCTAAAAAAAAGCGGGGGGGAGGGAATAATTATTTTAATAATATTTCAGGAAAGGAAAAGCTATTTATTTGATTTCACTGGAACATTTTTAACAGCATATTACTAAATTGATACTATCACGTGAGGAAGTATATAATTTGCTCTCATTAGAGGATCATAGGACTGCCAGCACTGAGGGAGCCAAGAGAATCAAAATTATTGATAGTCGCAGCAGCAATGCAGTGAACCATCTATCCTTTCTTTGGTGCAGGGATGGGTAAGCTATGGTCTTCAGGCCACATGCGTCCTTCTAGGTCCTTAAGTGTGTCCTTTGGATTGAATGCAAATTTTATAGAGCAATAAAATTTGGATTCAGTCAAAAGGCCACACTTAAGGACCTAGAAGACAGCATGTGGCCTGAAGGCCACAGCTTCCCCACTCCTGTGTTTGGTGGAACCAGCCTAGCAGAACTTGAATGGTTTGGGGGACATTCCAGTCCTCTTCTCACTGAAACATTGTATTTCTTTTTTCTCTTGTCTCCATAAAGGCAACAATAATGACTCAATTTTATCTACTATTTCAAGTGATTTCCTCCCAGCAACCTGGTGAGATAGAGAGGACAAACATTATTTTCCTATCTTTGACTCAACTTTTGATTTTTTGCAATAGTAGAGAACTCCCACTAAGGAAATTCTCTTTCTCCCTCTCAATGAAGAGTGGAAGCGCTCGAGTAATTTTTAAAGTTCCCTGGGTCATTAAGAGGTTTAAAGACTTGTCCACAGTCATGCAGGCAGGATTTAATCACATCTGCCTGATTCAGAGGCCCACTCGCTACCAGACACCTCATTTGACAGACATGGCAACTGAGGATTGGAAAAAAGAAGTGGTTTGTTCTGTCTCACGCAGCAAATCCATGTGGGAGTCAGGGCTCAAACCCAGGCCATTTTGGCTTGAAGACTTACTACTGCACCACACATCTCTACATACCAAGGCCCAGAGGAAGCAAACTGTAGTCTCATGATTACAATTTCAAAGGAGCTGGAAGGTCACTGACAGGTATACTCCCTCCATTGTCATAGACTGCACCCCTTTCTACCCATTAGCGAGTGTTTTTATGTGTTATTGTGTTAGCAAAAAAAAATCGTTTCAAAATAATTGGTTTCTTTTGCAATCCCAATGTTTACCAGAGAGCCTGGCACGCCATAAATGTTTATTGATTGATTAATTCTATGTATTTTATTTTATTCATTTAAAAACATAATTCTCAACAGAACTCCATGTGTTTCTGCAGAATGACAAAGGGGTTCATGGAACCAAAATAGGTTAAGAATCTCTAGTGGTGGGGGGAGGGAAGAAAAATAAAAAGAAATTTACATGATAAATGAATTATATACATACATACATATATATATTAAAAGGAATAGCAAATTGTACATAACCGATTTGTAGTTTCATGTGCAATCATCTTTGCTATGGAAATGCTTGTTTTATTTCATAAATTAATAATAAACAAAATTTTGAGAGAAAGAGTAGTGAGAATTCTTCAGGTTTTCCCTTTTTGGTTCTAGGATCTCCTTTTGTTTGTTATTGTTCAGTCATGTCCGACTCTTCCTGACCCCATTTAAAGTTTCCTTGGCAGAGATACTGGAGTGGTTTTCCATTTCCTCCTCCAGCTCATTTCACAGATAAGGAAGCTGAGGCCAAGAGGTTTAAGGTCACACAGCTAGAAAATGTCTGAGATGGGATTTGAACTCCAGAAGACGAGTTGTCTTGACTTCAGGCCCAGTGAGTTCTTCACTGTTCCACCTACTGCCCTCTCACATCTACCAAAGGGGATATTTGGTAATCCAGGAGAAGCAATGCTTTTGGAAGGGCCAGAGTTGCGTCTCCACAGATTGTTCCCCTTGCCTGGGATGCACTCCTTTCTCATCTCATTTTTCCTCTTATTTCCTATGTCTCCTCTACAGGGGTTCCATTTTTTAGGCACCTTTGCCTGCTAGCTGTTCCTCCTTGTTTTCCATCCCCTTCCCACCCACTAAGCTTCCTTTAAACAGTGCACAGGTGAAGCCTCCTACACCTTTCTCACCCTTCTCCACCAT
The DNA here is from genome assembly GCF_011100635.1 of Trichosurus vulpecula. Taxonomy (NCBI): domain Eukaryota; kingdom Metazoa; phylum Chordata; class Mammalia; order Diprotodontia; family Phalangeridae; genus Trichosurus; species Trichosurus vulpecula. Next base: position 60,130,404 of record NC_050578.1, read on the forward strand.
TTCTTAGGACTCTATCTCTTAAAATTTATGTTCAAGATTTAAAATGCTGCCTCTTTCTTATGAGTAGTTTGGTTACTGAAAGGGTCAGAAAATGAATATTTTTTGAATAAAATAATTAAATTAACAGGTGAAGGAAAATACTGACCTTTTGCTTGTGAATGGTTCAGTTGCAAAAATGATCAGAAAATGAACTTATGTTCTTGAAAAAATAAGAAAGGTTTAAGATCGTACAATAGGATATAGTAGAGTTGGATAGGAAGGCTCTCAGGGACCATAAAGCCTGACTTTATGGGGCTGAGGAAAATGAGGCCCAGAGAAGTTATGTGACTTATCCAAGGTCACCTAGGTAGTGAGAAATGAAAGAGGAGCCCCAGCTTCTCTAACTCAAAAGGGAGTTCTATTTCTACTATTATAAACACTTCCTCACTCAAGGAGAAAGTAACCTCCTTGAGGGCAGGGATTATCTCTTTTTGTTGTTGCTTTTCTCTCCTTGGCACTTAGTTTAGTGACCCACACAAACTGGTTGATTAAATGCCTGCTGCATTAAGAGCAGCTAGGCCAGAGGGCATAAAACACTGGGTCTGGAGTCAGGGTGACTCATCTTTCTGAGTTCAAATCTAGTCCAAGACACTTACTAGTTGAGTGACCCTGGTCAAACCACTTAACCCTGTTTGCCTCAGTTTCTTCATCTGTAAAATTAGCTAGAGAAGGAAATGTCAAACTACTCTAGGATCTTTGCCAAGAAAAAGAAGGGTCTAATGAGACTGAATAACAAGGATGGTTGCTGCATTCAATTGAATCTGATAATTCTGTCTAGCTAGTTATTCTTCCCTTAGATATTTGAGACTTTTTGCTCCCTTTCTAAGCAACAAAGTTTACACATCCCTTTAATGAACATTATTACTGGTCTATTACCCCTACTCCTATCTTGGTCTTTCAGAATTTGAGAGGCTGTGGAGAACAGTGGATAGAGTGTTAGACTTGGAATCAGGAAGAGCAGGGTCTAAATCCCACCCCAGATACTAACTAGCAATGTAATAAGGATCAAGTCCCTTAACTTTTCTTGGTTTTTATAGTCTCACCTGTAAAGTAAGGGGGTTGCACTGAATGGTTTATGATACTATAATCCTATGTATTTGAATACTTCCAAGATGCTAGTTGGTTACCTAGTATGACTCCTTGGTAATATGAAATCTTAAGTCCTTCACTCAATACATCAATAAAAATGTTAATGTCCATTGGAATTGCAAAACAACCTCCTTCCTTTCCTTCTTTGAAAGAAGAGAAGAGAGGATTCTGGGAAGATGGTAGGGTAGGTCAGAAAATTCCAAGCTCTCAAGATTTCCCCCACAAAGCAGATCACCTTAGGGCGAGCAAAGTGTGGCAGGGTAAAAATAAATAAGAACAGGGCACAACAAGGTCCTCCTGGGACAATTTGAGAAGATCAGAAGAAAAATCCTAGGACAAGGTTTGGTCCCTGTGAAGAGTAAACACCTCCAGGCTTGTGTCCCCTTTAACAACAAGCATCAAATCATGGGGATAGCTAGGTTGGGAGGCTGCCTTGGCCCCAACCACAGGAATCTTTCTCTGGGGACAGTGAGGGGAATTGGGCATCTGAGCCCTGGAAGATCAAGGGAACCTCTGCTGACCAGGAATGCCAGACCCAGCTGTGCCTTGGGAGAGGGGCGGAGAGGGAAGGAACCAGCACACACCTGATGAGTGCAGAAGCGGTGGAGCAGAAAGCCCCTGACTTGTGGGCACTTATAGGAGGTTGGAGGTCTGGCTATGGTTCCCGGCTAGAGGGGAGAACTGAAGATCTGGGGCAAGAGGACCATCCCCCATACCCCAGGTCTAGAGGTAATTACAAAAATTGAGCTATTACTACAAAAAATGCACAAAGAAGAAATAATCTGACTATAGAAAGCTATTACGGGAATAGAGAAGACCGGGGTTCATCTTCATAGGAGCATATTGAAGTAAAAAAAACCCCAAAGAGTAATGTCAAATGGTCACCTGCCCAAAAAAGAATTGATAGATTTTTAAAAGGACTTTAAACATCAAATGACAGAGATGGAGGAAAAATTAAAAAAAAGAAGAATCCATGAAAAACAAGAATATTATAAAAGGAAGATCAACCAATTAGAAAAGGAGATCCAGAATCTTAAGAAAGAAAATGACACCTTGAAAATTAGAATTGGGCAAGGTGAAGCCAGCAAAGTTATAAGAGATCAAGAAATAATTTAACAAAATATGAATAATGAAAAAAATAGAAGAGAAATTAAACCATCTTATAAGGAAAATAACAGATTTGGAGAATAGATCAAGAAGAGAAAAAATAAAAATAATCGGACCAACTGAAAGTTATGATCAAAAAAAGAATATTGATACAATAATACAAGAAATAATTAAGAAAATTATCCTGAAGCACTAGAACAAGGGGAAAACTAGAAATAGAAAAAAAATCCATCGATCACCACTTAAAAGAGATCCTATGAGGAAAACTAATAGGAATATCACAGTCAAATTCCCAAACCCCCAGATAAAATATTAAAAGCAACAAGAATAAAATAGTTTAAATAGGATAGTGCCACAATTAGAATCACATGAGACCTAGCAGTGGCAACATTAAAGAACCACAGGTCTTGGAACACTATCGAAGGACAAAAGAAGTGAGGATTGGGCCGAAAATGTCATACCCAGCAAAATTAAGCATAATCCTGAAAGAAAAAAAAATAGGACATTTGATCAATTGTCAGACTTTCAAGACTTTGCTTAAAAACAAAACAAAACAAAACACCTGAACTAAAATAGAAGAGTCAACATACAAGAGCCAAAAGAAGTATAAGGTACATACCAAAGACTGATTATAAGAGATTCAATAAGAGCAGACCATTTGCTTTTTATATATGTAAAATGTAAAACATACGTCTAAGATTTTTATCAATAATTGGGTAGCTAATAAGAAAGATTGGGGTAAACCTAAGTATTATATGAATTTTAAAAGTAAAACTATTTAGGAGCAGCTAAAAGAGTAATTATTTTATAAAAATGAGGTGCAAGAGGAAGAATTGATACAAAGGAGTTAGATGGGAGAGGAGAGCTGGTCATTCCGGTAACCTACTTTCATCAGGAATGGGTTTAAGAGGGAACACTCCATATATATTTATAAGAGTATAAAAGTCTCCTAAATTCAGAAGAAATAAAATAGTAGGGATATAGGGAGGAGGAAAAGGACATTGAAGCCATCTTTAGGGGGGAGGGTGAGGGAATAGGTAAAAGGGGGGTATGGAAGGGTGTTTAGATTTTGGAGAATGGGAAAACAGGAGAGGGATCCTTGGTGGGGGGGAGAGATAGGGAAATAATAGGAGGGCAAAGTAGCTGGTAAAAATAAAGTAGAGGATCCAGGAGTGATAGGAAGCAAGAAATATGCACAAGCATAAAAACAAAGATCAGGAGTAGAATTTGTTTGGGAAAGTATATGTCTATATATGTATGTACACATGTATATATCTCTATCTATAGCTATAGTGAAACATATCCATGCTTCATTGTAGCCTTCTGCGGAGGGAAAAAAGAACAAAGTAAAAAATAACGCAGCAGAGAACAAAAGAAAACTTACAAGGAAGCAAAGAAAAGATGAACAGTTCACAACACAATGTGTAGTATTTATCATATAGGCTTTCTTGAAATGAAAACTTATGGTTACATATTTTGAATCCTCTCTGATGTTCTGCTATGCCCAAGACATGCTTTTTTTTTCTTACTTTGTATTTAAGTTCCAATATTTAAGTTTGTGATATGGTTTTGTTTCTTTTCTCTATTCTGTATTTGTGTTCTGGTATTTGAGTCTAAAATAAAATTTAAAATGAAGAAAAAGAAAGAGGGGCGGAGTGAGGGGCCTATGGACATGAAACTCTATATAATGTCAAACTTGGTTGATATATTGGTTACATTCACTGAACTGTTTTTTACTTCTTTTCCTTTTTAAAAAATTTTTCATTATAAGAAATGGGTCTCTAGCTAGAAGAGGAAGAGGCATATTTTGGGAAATAAAGATGATATAAAAGCAAAAAATCATAATTTTTTGGAAAAAAATTACAGAATACATAGTAAAATATAAATTGCATATGAAATGCTGAGTGGTTGCTAGCCATTAGTATTATCCAGATAGTACTTTAATTTCATCATTTTTCTAAGAACTGCTGAATCACAGACCTCAAATAGTCGGAAGGTTCATGAGTTGCATCCCTAACATAATACCCATGACTGTTAAACCAACCTGCGCTCAAATGTTTCCTGAAGTAGTATGTCCCCTTTTGGTGAGCTCAAATTATTAGGAAATTTTGGTTTTTCTTTTCCTCTAACATTGGGCCTAAATTTACTTCTTGGCTACTTCAACTTGTTATACCTTATGCAGACAAACAGATCACGTCCTTTCCAAACAACAGCCCTTCAAATACATGAAGACAGCCATCAGCTACCTTCTTCCCAACCCCAAGCCCCCCTGTTGTCCATCTCTCTCTCTCTCTCTCTCTCTCTCTCTCTCTCTCTCTCTCTCTCTCTCTCTCTCTCTCTCTCCCTCTCTCTCCCTCTCTCCCTCTCTCTCCTCCCCTCCCTCTCTTCCTCCCTCCCTCTCTCGTACACATACACCATTTCTTCAAAGTGATCCTCCAGTGACTTGGAGTCCAGGCTCTTCCCAGTCTTGTCTTCCTCCGGACACCCTTCAGCTTATTATTATCATTAAAATGTATCTCTGAAAACTGAGCATGTCACACCAGGTATAGCCCAAGTAGAGGCCAGAATAGAGCAGGACTTTGATTATTCTGTTCCTGGAAGCTATGCTTCTCTTAATGAAGAGAATTTCTACTATGAAACGCATCTAAAGGGATATTATGAAAATTTAGGATGAAAGATTCCACAAGTATTTAGAAAATAACCACATGCAACATATGTCTAGCACAAAACAGCTAAAACTCACATTGCTACCCTATTACATGTATGTTCTCAGTGAGAAGTTTTGTTTTCTTTTTTTTGTTTGCCTTAATAAGGACTTTTTTCCAACTCTAATCAAAATCAAAGGAGCAGGTGGCATCATCCTGTCAAACGAAGGGAGCAGCCATATAAATGCTCGATTTATTAGCATTATTCATACTGTTTGTATAGTCAGCAGCCTTAGACTCTTTTCTATTCACCATGAAGGCACAAAAAGCGCATCCAGGCTTCAAAACCAATGACATGTTGCCCAATATTTAGTACTTCTCTTTGGCACACAGAGGAGCAGCCACTCCTAAAACTCAGCATGCCATTTTTTAATTCACACTTGTTTCCACATGAGGAGGCAAGCCAAAACAAACTACCCCTCCCTGCGATGCACCCTGGGAATAAGTGCCCTCCCAACTTTAATAATTATCTGACAAGGATGTTTTCCCTCCCCCTCCCCCATCCTCTCCTCCCTCTTCCAGCCTGAAAGGGGTGGTGGCTTATTAGGACAGACTTGTGTTCTAATTTGCATAATTCACAGATGTCAACCTGTGGGCTCCACTGAACCCCATAGAATCACTGCTTTTGTTTCCTTAGCAAGTCATTCCCATTTCACAGCTGTAATTAGAGCTCCTAAAATTGTTAGGTGGAGACTAGCAATCAGCATTTTGTATAAATATAACATTTCTTTGTTAATCATATCCTTGGGTCAGAGCTGCCTCTGCCTTTAGAGTTCTGAGTGTGTGTGTGTCTTCTTGCAAGAGAGCACATGTGTTCAGAACAGTTGTATCTAATTTTGAGATATCTGGAAGAAATGGTAAGCAGATGTGGCAGTATCATTTGATTCATTAACATCCTTTAACAGTAGCAAATAAGAAATAGATAAGTATTAAGGGATAGGTTTAACAGCTGGATGGTGAAAAAAAATAGAACGTATGGTCATATATCAAAATAATCACAGGAATTAATTGCTGACTGATTTCACATGTTACATTTTCTCCCATTGGTGTGGATTTTTTTAAAAAGATGTTTCTTTTTCCACTTGACTTACATGCAAAATTCACCCTCATTCTTCAAACTATGCACTACCATTAAATCATTTAATTGTTCAGCCATTTTTCAGATATATGGAGAAAGATTGTTATGGATCTCTGAATTACATAAACAATTGAAGTCATAGAATGATAAATCACAAGCTGGAAGGAATCTCTGAAACTCTCTAGTCCACATGGTAATACTGATGTGAAGTGAAACAAAGATTTCTGATAAAAGACCTCAGATCTCTGATCAAAGTGGTGAACAATAGTGATTTCAATGCACATAACAATATTTTATACATCATCACATACAATTGATGGAAAGATACAAAAATATCAGATCTTATTATACTTATTGTTGGTTGAACATAAGAAAGTGATTATTTTTATAATTCATGACATCGTTTTAAAGTTTCCTCTCCATGATGTCTCCCACACATATGTCAGAAACATTAAGGACTTCTTAAAAGATATAACAACAATCATAACTTTGATATCAATTTGATCATTAATAACAAGTGATATATGAAACAGGTAGATACATACTAGCAAATGATTCTTGCCTCTGCCACTGAGCTTGTCTTGGTCAAAGTCTAAATTAAAGTGCGATGCCCTATAGATGGTGAGGTTTTCTTTGATTCTCCTAATTGTGGTTTATATTGTGCTATCAAGTCCTAGAATATGTAGAGCATTCTATATATAATCACTCAAAACAAAATTTGCCTTAATTATGCAAACAGGAAAAAGAAAAAAAATGAAGGGTATGTATTGCCTAAACTTTGATATGGATTTCGATGGAAAGTATAGTTATCTGGCCCTTTAGTTCAGATATATTGGACAGACAGAGTGGATGGACAATAAAAAAGTAGTGAATTAAATGTGATGAGGAGAAGGGACTTTATTGTCTTTTGGAAAACAAAAGCCTATGTGTACTTTTCCCTCTGGTTAAAAGATTCACATAAAAATCAATAATTTCCTGTAATATGATAGGCTTTTTCTTTGAATATGTTTTTTTTGGGGGGGGAAGCCAGTGGTTCTTAGACTCTGTTCTCCATCTTTCATGTCACTTACTTTTGATCACAGAAAACACACACATTCTTCTGATTTTTTCTGTATTTTGACTTTGTTCCAAAAAATGTGTCATTTAACTTATGAGTTTCATTTCCTTCTTTTTTTTTTGAGGGGGGATGGCAAGGCAATTGGACTTGCCCAAGGTCACACAGCTAGTAAGTATGTCAAATGTGTGAGGCCAGATTTGAACTTAGGACCTCCTGATTACAGGGCTGGTGCTCTATTTACTGCGCCACCTAGCTGCCCCCTCCATCTTTTTCTTGGTGTCTATGACTGTTACGTGGTTATTCAGGTTTCGCTCTCTGATTTTAACCTTACTATTTCTCATCCTTTAATTGTTTTATGAGTCCTTCCAACCATTAAGAGTTCTTGTGACCATGTAGTTGTTGAGGGATTATTCTTTTTTGGTGCCTTCTCTTGGCTTTCTTTTACCCCATAATAGTTTTATATTGTGTTTGGAGCTTGCCATTTCTTCAATCTCTCTGCTGGTTTTTCTGTGGGGATTTTCTTCCTTTATCTTCTTTAGCTGTTCAGTACTTTAATTGACATATTTCCAGTTATTTTGAGGTGATGAGAAAGAGCTATACTTATACACAAACTCTCCCTTAGCCAGCTTGTGGAACAACGCCTCTTCCATCAAAATGAATAATTTTCAATGATGAAAGGATTTGAAAAGAAGCTTGGAATATTGAAAATAGATTTTGAAGTTCCCACTTGGTGATCGTAGCTACCAGGGAGACTGAGGCTTGTGGACATCTTGAACCTAGGAGTTCTGAACTACAGTGGGCTATGCTGATCAGATGTCTGCATTAAGTTCACATTAATATGGTGAGCCCCCAGAACTATGGAGCCAGCGGGTTACTGAAGGAGGGGTGAACTATCCCAGGTCAGAAACAGAGCAAGTCAAAGCTACTGTGTTGATAAATAGTGGAATCATGCTTGTGAATACCCACTGTATTCTAGCCTGGGTAAGGTAGAGAGACCTGATCTTAGAAAAAAGAAAAGAAAAAAGAAAGAAAATAGATTTAAAACTAATGCTTCTGTTAAGCATCTCACAATCCCAAATATTATTTGTTTTGTTTTTGTTTTGTTTTTAGCAGAATAACCATGTGTCAGAACCAGAGGCTGTTCAAGAAACATCTGTTGTAAACTGGAGAATTATCTTGCTGTTTTGTTATTTCTGTTGAGCCTACAATATTTTTCCAATTATCCAGGGTTGGAATATCAAAGTGATCTTTGATGTTTCCTTCTTTACTATCCCATAGAGCCAATCATGGAATCACAGAATTTGATATTTGGAAGAGATTTCAGTGGCTATCTACTCTAACCCAGTCTCCAGAGCCATCGTTACTATGATACCTCTAAGGTAATTCCCTGTTCAAGAACAATGAAATTCACTAATTCTAATAGTGGCTAACCTTTATATAATGCTTTACAAAAGATTCATTATCTCATCAGAGGTTCATAATAGCCCATGGGGAAGGCACAATAGGTATTATAACTTCGACTTGAAAGATGAAGGAATAGGTTCAGAGGAATACAGATTTGTATAGCTTAAAATAACTAGTAAGTATTAGAGGAAGAGTAGAAATTAGATCTTCTTGATTAAACTGTAGGGGAGGTCCAACACTGTGTGGCATTATGTAATGGAAGCTCCTTGAAGGCAGGGATTATCCCCCTTTTCGATTTGTATCCTTGTTACCCAGCACAATGCCTTATGGCATTGTAGGTGACTAATAAAATGCTTCTGGTTTGATTGATTGTTCTACTCTGCCATAGTGCTTCTCTGTACCCTGAGAAACTCCTCTTGCAAATCTCAATTATTCATATTATTCATTCAATGAATACTGATTGAACACCCCCGCAAGTATTACTGTCTTAGGTGATAAGTATCACTATTTTAAGGGAGAGGGGGTGAATTCCATTAGGCCCCTCACATTGATATTTGTAAGGAAAAGGGGAGAAGAGGAAGTTAACGTCTAGTAAAATTTAAATATGCTTTAAAAATGTAAAGGCTTAATTAAAACTTCCAGAAAATAATTGGTAAGTCCAAATTCCTTAATCCCGTTCAGTTTATTTATTTTTTCTAAGTGATTAAGCTATTTTCATATATAAGTATCCATTTCTGTGTCCCTTTGCCCATCATTCAAATTCATATGGCAATTTTTTTCTGAGGGCAAAAACATTTGATACAGTGAACTTCAAGAGATCAACTGTAACAGCAATGTTGTTTGCAGCTACTGTGGCTCTCTAAGACCAACAACACCAGCGCACAGGATGGCTGCTAACACAGGTTCTTTGATCTGCTTTTCTAAAGAAAGCAACTTTAGGGGGTTTACAATCTCACTTTAATTAAATATACATATATCATTCACTTAGTTCAGGGGAAAATGTCAGCACCCTGAACTTCAGAGAAAACACAAACAGAAATTACAAGCAAAAAGTATATAAATGGAGGAAATAAATCAGCAGACAGGCTGACCAAAGCTATACATACATAGTTACCAGAGAGAGAGAGGCACAAACATCTGAGTTTTCAAAGCTAGGTCGCTCCTTAACCAGTACTCAGAGTCTCCACACCAACACTCTTCCAATGAGTGTGCCCCCAAGTAAAATGCTAACCTCAGGGTATATATACACTTCTTCAGGGTCAGAGGACATCACAATCATGTGACTCAAATCCATGTCACATGGGCCTTACCATGACTTAAGCAGGTCATCAAAGACTCTTTATGGAAACAAAGGCAAGACTGGAAGGTACTTGGTTGCCTTAGTGCCAAAACAAATGACAACAAAAAGTTGTCTTTACTTGCCATTACATCAACTAAACCATCACAACTAACTTCTATTCACTAGTGAAACAGCAGTTCAAAAATGTGGAAGTTTTCTGTAAAACAATGAAATTTTTGCAAATGTGCCTTTACTTAAAAGTTATAAGATTAATCCTCTTGAATCAACTGCTCCTCTTGTACTGCTACTCTCCTGTGATGACAGTGTGCTGATATTGACAGATTGTCTTATCTTCTAAAATTACAGTTCTCATATAGTTAGTTTCTAAATGGACTGTTTGAACAATTGGTCTTTTAAATCTTCATTTTTGATATTGATGCTGTGAAGTTATTTAAACTGTGTTAATGAATAATCCTATACAACTAAAAATCAGGACGTGGGACCAACCTTAAGTATAATAATTCTAAGCATAATATAGACTAAAATAAAAAGAAAAATGTGATTGATATGAGTGTTGACATTAAACTTATTAGCATTCTGTTCATGAGTTCCACAAATGTAAGAAATGAAGGAAATTTTTAGAACTTGAAATGTAACAGCATAGTATAGTGCGAAACAGTGTTAAGGATCACCAGCTATACTCTTCCCTCTATGATTTATCCTTGGCTTTCCCATCTTCTTTATATATACTCACTCTCTTTGAGATCTCAGCAGCTCTCATAGGCTCAATTATTATCTGTATACAGATTTCTTCCAGATCAATACATCCAGCTCTAAGCTCTCTTCTGAGTTCCAATCCCAAATTACCCACTGCTATTTGGATATTTCCAAGTTGACATCCTACAGATATTTTAAATTCAACATATCCCAAACAAAACTCATTTTAGCCTCCCCCCTCACCCTACCAATGTTCTTTTCTTCCCAGCTCCCCTAGTTCTGTGGAAGCTATGCTAGTTTTCCGCTTACATGTATTTGAACTATTGACTTTTTCTTCTTTATTACCCCCTAGATCCAATCATAGAATCAAAGAATTTGATATTCAGAAGAGACTTCAGTGACCATCTCCTCTAACCTAATCTCAAAAACGATCACAATTGTACTATGCCTGAAAATTGATGGCTCTGCTTGAAGATCTCCCAAGATGGGACACTTTTGGACAGCTCTAATTATTAGGATTTTTTTCCCATAATTAAGCCCAAATTTGTCATTTTCCAATTTTTAGTTCTACCCTTTAAAGCCAAATTAAGCAACCACAACAACAACAATGGCAACAACACTACGATGTGTCTTCCATACAACAGTCCTTCAAATACTTTAAGACAGCCATTGCTTCCTCGGAGACTTCTCTTCTCAATGAATCCTCATATGACATAGTTTCAGGGGCCCTCACCATCCCAGCTTTCCTTTTCTGGACACTCCAATTTATTTATAACCTTTTTTATTATTATTAATTTATTAATGATTTAATATTTTGTTTTTCCCTAATTACATGTAAAAATAAGTTTTAACATTCATTTTTTAAAAGTTTGATTTCTAAGTTCTCTTCTTCCCTCCCTTTTTACCTTTACTCTTTCCTCCTCACTGAGAAGGCAATTTAATATAGGTTACACATGTGCAGCTGTATAAAACATTTCTATCTTAGTCATGTTGTAAAAGAAAACACCAAAAAAGGGGGACAGAGCCTAGATGGAGGCTGGAAAGCAGGTACTTTCTTACGTTCTCCCCCATAGCCCTCCAAACACCAGTAAAAAATGGCTATGAACAAATTCTACAGCTGCAGAACCCACAAAATAGCAGAGGGAAGCAGGTCTCTAGCCCAAGAGAGCCTCAATGATTGCTGGGAAGGGTCTATCACATGGTGCTGGGAGCAGAACACAGCCCAGAATGGGAGTCTTGGGGAGCAGCCCAGAGGGCCAGGAATCAGTGAGCTGTGGCAGTGACCAGACTTCTCAACCCACAAACACCAAAGACCACAGAGCAAGTTAGTGGGAAAACTGCTGCATAGGGGTGAGAGTGGTCTGGCCCCAGCCTTGAGGGTGGCAGAAGTGGTGTGGTAGCGACAGGGGTGGCAGCAGCAGGAAGCTCCTGCATCAGCTGCTTCCAGAGTCCTTGGCTCACCCGGTGGGAGGAATCAAGTGGCGAATCAGAGTGGGAGTGCAAGGAGTGCTTTGCTGGGATAGAGGCAGGTTCTCTTGCTTTGCACTGCTTGGATCTGGGTCTCAGTCCTTCTTGGTGGTTCTTAGGGGAGGAATAATGCTGCTGTGGCAGAGCTTGTGGTGATGGTGGAATAGAAGTAGCTCTGAAAACAGCAGCACAGCCCCTAAAGCTTAGAAGAAAGTACTCTCTACTCTACAAGTAGTCATACCCAGACAAAAAGCTCAAAGGACAAGAAGTTGGCTAGGAATATGAACAGGCAGTGAAAAAGGATGCAGACTATTCAATCTTTTTTGGTGACAAAGAAGATCAAAACATACAGACAGAAGAAGTCAACAAAGTCAAAGAGCCTACACCAAAAGCATCCAAGAAAAAAATACAAATTGGTCACAGGCCATGGAAGATCTCAAAAAGGATTTGGAAAAGCAAGTAAGAAAAGTTGAGGAAAAATTGGGAAGAGAAATGAGAGTGATGCAAGAAAACAATGAAAAACAAGTCAATGACTTGCTAAAGGAAACCCCCCCAAAATATTGAAGAAAAATAACACTTTAAAAAATAAACTAACCCAAATGTCAAAAGAGCTCCAAAAAGCAAATGAGGAGAAGAATGCCTTGAAAGCCAGAATTAGCCAAATGGAAAAGGAGGTCCAAAAGACCACTGAAGAAAATACCACATTAAAAATTAGATTGGAGCAAGTGGAAGCTAGTGACTTTATGAGAAATCACGATATTATAAAACAGAACCAAAGGAATGAAAAAAATGGAAGACAATGTGAAATATCTCACTGGAAAAACCACTGACCTGGAGAATCGAACCAGGAGAGAAAATTTAAAAATTATTGGACTACTTGCAAGCCATGATCAAGAAAACAGCCTAGACATCATCTTTCAAGAAATTATCAAGGAAAACTTCTCTGATATTCTAGAACCAGAGGATAAAATAGGAACTGAAAGAATCCACCCATCGTCTGTTGAAAAAGATCCCCAAAAGAAAACTCCTAGGAATCTTCTCACCAAATTCTAGAGTTCTCAGGTCAAGGAGAAAATACTACAAGCAGCCAGAAAGAAACAATTTGAGTATTGTAGAAACACAACCAGGGTAATACAAGATCTAGCAGCTTCTGCATTAAGGGATTGAAGGGCTTGGAATATGATATTCTGGAGGTCAATGGAGCTTAGATTAAAACCAAGAATCACCTACTCAGAAGAAAATGAGCATAAAACTTCAGGGGGAAAATGGATATTCAATGAAATAGGGGACTTTTAAGCTTTCTCAATGAAAAGACCAGATCTGAATACAAAATCTGGCTTTCAAATATGAGAATCAAGAGAAGCATGAAAAGGTAAACAAGAAAGAGAAATCATAAGGGACTTACTAAAGTTGAACTGTTTTGTTTGCATTCCTACATGAAAAGATGATGTGTGTAATTCAGGAGACCTTTCTCAATATTAGGGTAGTTGAATGGAATATACATATATATATATATATATATATATATATATATATATATACATACATACATACATACATACATACATACATATATAGACAGAGGGCACAGGGTGAGTTCAATATGGAAGGATGATATCTAAATAAATAAAATAAAACTAAGGGGTGAGAGAGGAATATGTTGAGAGAGGGACAAAGGGAGAGACAGATTGGGGTAAATTATCTCACATAAAAGTGACAAGAAAAAGCAGTTCTATTTGAATGGAAGAGGGGGCAGGTGTACGGGGATGAGTGAATCTTGCTCTCATCAGATTTAACTTGAGGAGGAAATAACATACACACTCAATTGGGTATCTTACCCCACAGGATAGCAGGGGGAGGGGGACAAAAAGGGGGCAGGGATGATAGAAGGGAGGTCAGATAGGAGGAGGAGGTAATCAAAAGGAAACACTTTTGAAAAGGGAGAGGGTCAAGAGGGAAAATTGAATAAAGGGGGATATGATAGGAGGGAGTAAAATATTGTTAGTCTTTTATAACATGAGTATTATGGATGGGTTTTACATAATGATACATGTGTTACCTATGTTGAATTGCTTTCCTTCTTAGGGAGGATGGGTGGGAAGAGAAGAGAAGAGAGAATTTGGAACTCAAAGTTTTAAAAGCAGATGCTCAAAAAAGTTGTTTTTGCATGCAACTGGGAAATAAGATATATAGGGAATGGGGCATAGAAATCTATCTTGCCCTACAAGAAAGTAAGGGGAAAGGGGATGGGGGGGGAGTGGGGTGACAGAAAGGAAGACTGACTGTGGCATGGGGCAATCAGAATATATGCCATCTTGGAGTGAGGGCATGGGTAGTAATGGGGAGAATATTTGTAACTCAAAATATTTTGGAAATCAACGTTGAAAACTAAAATATTAAATAAATATGAAACAAAAGAAAACACCAAAAAAAAAAGTTAAAAAAGTATGCTTTGTTCTTTATTTAGATTCCATCAGTTATTTCTCTAGGGATTGATAACATTTTTCATCATAAGCCCTTTGGAATTGTCTTGGATCCTTGTATTGCTGAGGGTAGCTAAGTAATTTACAGTCGATCATCATACAATATTGCTGTTACTGTGTACACTGTTCTCTTGGTTCTGCTCTTCCTTTTGCATCAATTCATATAAGTCTTTCCAAGTTTTCTGAGAGCATCCTACTTGTCACTTCTTGTAGCACAATAGTATTGCATCACAATTATATAAAACAACTTTTTTAGCCATTCCCTAATTGATGGGCTTCCCCTCAATTTCCAATTCTTTACCACTGCTAAATGAGCTGCAATAAATATCTTTGTATATATAGGTCTTTTATTCCTTTTTTCATTTTTTATCTCTTTGGGATACAGTTTGAGTAGTGATGTTGCTAAGTCAAAGGGTATACAAGATTTTATAGCCCTTTGGGCATAGTTCCAAATTGTTCTAAATAATGAATGAATCAGCATAAAACTCCACCAACCATACATTAGTGTCTCAATTGTCCCACATCCTCACCAACACTTGTCATTTTCCTTTTCTGTCATATTAGCCAATTTGATAGGTATGGGGTAGTAGCTCAAAGTTGTTTTAATCTGTATTTCTTTAATCAATAGTGATTTAGAGCATTTTATATGATTATATACAGCTTTGATTATTGCATCTTAAAACTGAAGTAAGTGCATTTATTTCCCTTTTAAAGCATGTCTCTTAGATCTGCCCACAATACTCCAGATAAGGTCTGATAAGGACAGAGTACAGTATGACTATAACTTCCCTACAACTATTAGCTATTCTACTCTTGATATTTTTGTTTAGCAGTCAAAAAAAGGAAAAAAAAAGTAAATAGTATATGTGTATGTTTCTCTCTCTCTCTCTCTCTCTCTCTCTCTCTCTCTCTCTCTCTCTCTGTGTGTGTGTGTGTGTGTGTGTGTGTGTGTGTGTGTGTATGTGTCTTGTGATGTGGGGCAGGGTGTTGACTGGAGATAGGCATGTCCAGTTCCTTCGGGATGGTCAGAGAAAGGGCAGAATAGAGCTTTTACATAGGCTGAGATCCATCACCACCCCACAAAATCTGTCTCTATTTCTCCCAGTTTGTAATAGATCATCAATTTAGGTCCAGTTCCATCTTTAGCTTGTTCCATAAGAACATCTCCACAATCTCTTGCTCCTGATAATTTTTCTGCTCACCACTAACAAAAGCCTCTATCAGGGCCATATAGCAAATTTACTTGAAACTGCTCATCATATCTCATATAACTCTGTACCAGTTCATAGACATCTTCCTACATACATCTCTGAATTCCTCATATCTGCCATTTTAATAGCAGCTTTGTTCTATTACATTCATCTGCCCCAATTTGTAAAGATAATTGCCATTCAATAAGCATCCACTTTGCTTCCAGTTCTTGACTATCAAAATAAGTGCTTATGCAAATATTTTGTTATTTATCAGAACTTTTTTTCCCTCTTTCTTTGACCTTTGGCATAACTGGATGAAAGTATATAAAACAGCTAAGTCAGATTTCTTGTGAAACTCCCATTTGATTTCAAGAGTGATGAGACCATTTCATAACTCTACCCACAGCTCATCAGTGTAACTTTCTTTCCAAAGTCCATCCTGTATTGACTGTCAAATCTAGTCAAGAAACATTTATTAAGCACTTGCTATGTGCCAGATATTGTGCTAAGCACTGAGGATTACAAAGAAAGACAAAAACTGATGGCTCTCAAGGAGCTCTCAGTCTAATGGAGGAAACACCGTGGAGACAACTCTGTATGAACAAGATAAGCAAAGGAAAAACTAGGAGTAATCTCAAAGGAAAGACACTACTACCATGAAGGGAGATCATTATATATAATATTTACCAATTTTTGTGGAGAGTATCAAAATGTCAAAATTGTTTTAGTGTACATCTCTCTCATTATTAGTGATGTGGAATATGTTTTCATAAGATCACTTGAAGTTTTAATTCTCTTTTTTGGAAATTATTTGTTCATATCCTTTGTATATATATTTAAAAGTTTCTAGCAAATGAGTTAAGATGCAATATCTCTTTTCCATTGATGATTTGAAGCAAGAGTGGTAAAGCAAGGAATTTATCATATTTCAACGGTCATTATGAAAAAGCTAACATATCATATCAATTAAATTCATATAGTGAATCACAACATGAATTATCAAAACAAATTGCATGGAAAGAGAAAAAAGAATCAATACAATGGACAGAGATATATTGAACTAAAATTCATATGTCATCCACATAGGGACACATGTATCAATAGGGTTTATTATAGAGTAATCTCATAGGCAAATGTGATTTAATTAAATTACCTAAGAAAGGTATAAATATTCTCTAATAAGTTCTTTTGTATTATCTTACATTAAAATGTAAAGGACTTGTGATTTATAGTTTATAAAACAGTAATCCAAAAGACTTGTTTTGAGCAAATTGCAAAGAGAGAGAATGTTGCTTAGGAGGCATTAGTACACCATTTAAGAAGTCTGCATTTAAAGGTATATTTTAAGGAATTTTAGTTCCAGTGATTCCTAGTATAAGTTAACGTGTCATTACCTTCAATAAACTAAAATGGCAATAGCACTATCATTAATAAATCAATTAGCTCTTAGCCTGCAGTAAGTTTATTAATTATTTATACACTTAAATGAAACATTCCTTAATATGATAAATAATATCTACTAAAAACCAAGAAGTGAGTCAGCATTACATATAATCAGTATATAGTAAAGGTTTCTCCAGTAAAATCAGGAGTGAAGCAAGGATTCCCATTAAGAAAAAAAATTAATTGAGGGAATAAGCATAAGCAAAGAAAAATATCCCAATTTCTATATCTATATGAGTCTTACTTAACCATATCACATCAGTCAAGTCAACAAGCCTTTATTTAGCAGTGTGCTAAATATTGACAGCAGTTAGGTGATAAAGCGGATAGAGTACTAGACCTGAAGTCAGGAAGACCCATCTTTGTGAGTTAAAATCTGGCCTCAGAAATTTACTAGATATGTGACCCTATGAAAGTCACTTTGTCCTATTTCCCTCAGTTTCCTCATTTGTAAAATTTGTTGGAGATCTTTGCCAAGAAAACAGCAAAGAGTGTCATAAAGAGTTGGGCGAGACTGAAAAATGACTGAACAACAGCTAAACACTGATAGTAGAAAAGCAAACATAAAGAAAGATAATCCCTGCTGTCAAGGAGTTTAGATCTTAATTAGGAAAGTCAACACATAACATAACATGATGGAGAAATCTAGAGAAATACACTTTGTTAAGAAATGAAGAAATGGCTGGCTTGGGTACTCTACTTAAATGGAGGTTCTAGGGGGAAATCTCAACCCTCCAGAGGGAGGGACTGCAGGGACAGAGTATACTGAGGAAGTATAGATATGAGTTCCAGGGCTGAAGTGATGTTGTAGCATAAAGGGGCTACTGTGACATTATGTACAGAGAAGTACAGAGCAATGTGGCTAAGTGGTAAGGGAAGAGATGTCTAGCCTCTCTAACCTCTTTAAATGGAAGAACCATAAAAAATGAACTAAAATGATTCAAGGTATTAATGTCTTCAACAAACTCTCTGAATAGGGAGTAAGTCCATGAAAATCATCAGCATTCCTGTGTATTACCAATAAAGCCTAGCAGGAAGAGATAGATATATTCTATTTAAAATAACTATAGATTATATAAAATACTTTTGAGACGTACTCAGTAGCTATATGAATACAACCATAAAACACTCCTTAATGTAAATACAGACAAATAATTGGAAAAAATTTAATTTCTCTTAATCATAAGAAAAAATTAAAAATACCATTATGTCAGTAAGGCGAGATTCATGAACTTGAGGATGACCATGAACATTCCTGAATGGTTTGGAATCGCAAACTATAAGAAATTCTCCAGGTAGAAGGCACAGGAAGCATAATATTTATTTATAAATGAGAGAATCCAATCCCAGGACCAGTAATTCCAATTCCATATAGTAGCGATAATATTCCAAAGATAGCAACAAGGAAATTGTAATACAATATTATAGCAAGGAGCCAAGTCATCCTGTAATCTTCCCCCCCCCCCCAGCACCCCACACCCTACCTGCTAGGGCCTTCCTGTAAACAATCACTCATGAATCCTAACTCTCCTCTCAGCACTCTCTTCTGCAGCTCTGTAGACTCTGAGTTCCTCCTCCTTCTTTGATTCCTGTAGCTCTCCTTGCCTCAATGTCTTCTTGATGTCTGCTTCTGAATCCTGTTGCTCTCAGTTTTGCTGCTCTCAATTCTGGGCTCTCTTTTTATAAGGTCCTAGCTGGCATCTGATTGACTAGAACTCAGTGCACATACCATTGACTCTGGTCTTAGCCACTCCCCTTGGGCCCCTGAGGGCTTCATGCCCATATCAGCTTAACTAGCAAAAGGGTATGGGCCTGTGGCCTTATACCTTGTTAGTGAAAGGGTACAGGCCTGCCTCTAATCAGGTCTCCCTTTGTTGGCCCCACCTGAGGCCTTTTCAATGGGCAGGAAAGATCTCTCATGTACTGATTAACCTTACAACCATATATTAAGACAAACTCCTAACAGGTGCATGACCTATATAAGAATGCCATACCATAAACAAATAAGAGAGAAAGGAAGAATTATCTTTTAATTCAGTGGAAAAGGGAAGAATTCATAGTAATAAATAATAACAGCTAACATTTATAAAACACTTTCTATGTCACAGGCACACAATTACAATTATTATCGCATTTCATCTTAACAACCCTGGGATATAGGTGCTATTATTATTCCTATTTCATAGATGAAGAGATTAAAGCACACAAAGGTAAAGTGACTTGCCAAAGGTCACAAAGCTAGTAAATATCTGAGGCTGATTTGAACTCAGGTCTTCCTGACTTTAGTCATAGTACTTTGTCCACTCTGCCACCTAGGTGCTCAATTCATGTCCACTTCATGACCAACAAATGAAAGGAAGACAAAATGGGCATTTTTGAATACATACATTAAAAAAACCATTTGAACAAAGAAAACCCATACAGCAAAAATTAGAAGGAAAATAGTTAATCGAGGAAAAAAAAATTCATTTCCATGATATATTAAAAAAAGATTCAAATTTTAAAAGTCTGTATAATGTGCCCAACTAGGCATGCCTGGAGAAACCCGTGTCACACTGATCACATAATTTATTGAAAGTGCGATGGAAGATAAAGATATAATAGTACTTTGTAATCTATAATTTGTGAGAAAGATCTTGCTGTCACCTCTAACCATCACTGCTGCTGTTTTTTTCTCATTTTTTGTGAACACAGTTGTATCATTTGGTTCTTTTAAGATGGCACCTGATGTCTCTCCAGATTTCCTTTCATAATGTTCCAAGATAAGAGTTAAACTCAGTTCACTCAGGAAATGTATCTTCAGACCCTTTTTCCTTGACAGTTAACTCAATCTCTCAAGAAAGAAGTTCTCTTAGCCCTTTATTTCTGTGCCTCACCCATTTTCTTTCCAGCCATCTTGGTTAACTGATTCTAGAATGACAGTTCAACTGTCATTCTGAAAGATTCCATTCCATCTTAAAGATACAGAAATAGCTTTCATAGTGTCTGTGGGAAAGACTTTGGAGCTAGTGTTACATTAGGAAAGACATTGATGAACTGAAATGTGATTGGTGGTACATGATCAAGATGATAAAAAGAATGGAAACCATGACATATAGTGATTATATGGAGGACCGAGAAATATTTAGATTTTGCGAGAGACACTTTTTGGTGGGGTGCATATGGGAGAGTACTACACACACACACACACACACACACACACACACACACACACACACAAACACACACACACACATATACACACACACACTCATGTATGTATGTCTTCAATTAATTAAAAAGGCTGTCATCTAGAAGACAAATTAGAATTGTTCTTCTTGGCCCCAGAAGGAAGCAATGGGTGGAAGATATAGAGGAGCAGATTTAGAGTGTGTATATTTATATGTATACCCTATCTAGGTAGATTAATTGATAGATATATGTGTGTATACATGCCTAAGCCTCTGATTTTATTATATAGGGAACTCTAATACAGGAAATTCTCTTTACCAAGTACAGATCAATAACTGTATTGTAATTTATACTGTTAAGGAATTTCCAGGAGCCCTTAGGAGTTCACTGGTTTGCCTGGAATCATGCAGTCATTATTTGAACCCAGATTTAGTTGATACAAAACTACCCCTCTCTGTATACAATCTGTATGCCTCCACAAAATGCTGATATATACACACTTACATATGTATTACATATGCACCATTATATACATGCAAACACAATATTCTTCATTACACTCAAATATAATGCTCCATATGAGCATATATGCTGATGAAATAACTCATGTCATGTCCAACTGCATGTCATAACTGGAACAACTTATATTCCTTATCCATTCAGTTTTGACTTTTGTATTGCTAAGCTTCTCCCTTTGGAATGACTATGGACACCACTGGGGAGGCGCTGAAGTCCGCAGCTCCCTGGGACTCAGTACAAATAACCTCTGTCCTCAATAGACCAGAGAATAAGCTTGATTTCCCTTTTCCATTTGTATATTGTATAGGATACCCTTCATAGTTATGGAAAGCATTTTAGGTTAGCATATGTCTCTCTATCTTGAAATATTACTCATAATCATCCACCATCTTTGTGATATTTTGCAAATAAGTTTTATAGTTCTTAGCTTCTATGTCTCTCCATTTGGTCAGGTCAAATGCTAGTTTCATGAGGTGGTTTCTGGGCTCCTTTGGCCCTCTTACAACCCTTATCTTTTTTGCAGAATCCCTTTTCTGTTTTTCAATTTCTTTATTAGTATACTGACAGTTTAACTAGATCCTTAATTCTAGAAGAATTACTTCCAGCTAGTGAACTATTTAGACAATGTTAGCTCCAGAAGGCTACATGCCTTCTGGAAACAAAGGGTCTGATATCTGTATTGGTAGAGAGTGGATGGTCAGGTAATCCAGTCTAAGAACCTAGGGAACACTGAAGGCAACTTACATACATACATAGAAGCTAACCTACATTTAGAAAATCTAAGGCATAGAAGGAACATTGTGTGGTAGGTGTGGCATAGATGTGGCAATCAGAAAAAACTGGATTCTAATCCTAATTCAGGCACTAGTTCTATGACTCTAAGCAAGTCACTTAACCTTTCTGTTCCTCATATGTTAAATGAAGGAGATGAAGGAGTTTGACTTCTTCTAAAGTCTCTTCTACTTCAACATCTATGATCCTATGACTTTATGATTAAAAGGATACACTTATTCTCCTTAAATATATGCAAATAAGTGAAAAAAAATCTACATTGCAATTTTCTAAAATTTTTTAAACTTGAAAATAGAATGCTTTTCAGTTTGGAAAAAAAATCCAAAATATGCAAAGATGCGATATAACTGAATGTTACCTGTAACGATTAACATATTACCTCAGGAAGATTAAGTAAATAGAGCTTGCAATAAATGGAATGGCCTGTTGCAGCTTTATAGGTAAGTTTAAATAGTCTTTTAGCTCATAAACATTTTTATCAACTGTAAAATTTAGTTAGATGTGATGAGGAATTGGACTTGAGACTCAAAAGCCTAAAAATACTGTACAAAAGTCATTAATCATATTTTCAGTTTTTGTTAAGATACTTAGAAGCCACAACCCGATTTCTTTCAAACTTGACCTCATTTCTTCAAGGCCCTCTGCTTGTGAATTTATAGTAATTTGCCGACTTGCTTGATGTGTCAGGAATATCCAGATCAGTGCTGACTAACCATAATTGTAGATGGAGTAGGATGACCTTTATCAATTCTTGAACTTGATATATTTTCTAGCATCAGTTTTATACCACGGGTACTCTTCCACCATTAGCTAGAGAATAGTTTTCTTTTTTCCTGTACAATTATAACATACCCTATGGTGGTATTGGCAGAAGGAGAAGATAGCCAACCAGATGGCTTTGTAGGAAGCTGTGTGTAAATCCAGCCATACTTAATCATATCAAAATAACAAGGAATGTGTCAAATAGAGTAAAACAAAAAAAAATCAAAAGAAGAAATGATAGAATTTATCACAAGGAAAACCTTACAGAGAAAACAGTAGATCAAAAAATGAACCTATTATAGAGACCCCAATATACTTAATAAACATTCTGAAATCAAATAAAATTATATGAAAAGTCAAGAGGAGACGTACAATGCTTGTTAAACCCCTAGAAATGACAATGGAATAACTACAGGGGTGAGACACCTGTTGCCTTGAGGTCACATGTGGCCCTCTAGGTCCTTACTGTGGCTCTTTGACTGAATCCAAACTTCACAGAACCAATTACCTTAATAAAAGGAATTGTTCTGTAAAACGTGGACTCAGTGAAAAGGCCATACCCAAGGATCTAAAAGGCCACATGTGGCCTCGAGGCTGCAGGTTCCTCATCTGCATTAGAACCACCAAAGAGGTTAGAAATTCAACAAAAAAATTAAATGAAGAAATAAGATTTGAAATTAGGACAGTGATTAGAACTCCTCATTCATTTAAAAAAATAGAAGAAAATAGATAAGACATTTGAGCCAATATGGAATCTTTATAAAGTGGTAGACTCAGGAAAGAAATAGGCAGATTTGGCATTGAGAAATGAAGAGATAAAAGAAAGACTATAAGA
Organism: Trichosurus vulpecula; assembly: GCF_011100635.1. NCBI lineage: Eukaryota > Metazoa > Chordata > Mammalia > Diprotodontia > Phalangeridae > Trichosurus > Trichosurus vulpecula. The sequence continues at coordinate 60,153,544 of NC_050578.1, forward strand.
ACAAAATCAAAATAAATTAATGCTGGAACAACTCTTGAGATCTATATAAGCGAAAGAAATTAATACCTTGATGATAGGATGTTGTGGGACAGAAAATTATTGCTCTTCCAAAAAAAACCAAAATGAAATAAAAAGGGAACAAAAGAATCAGAAAATCAGGCAAGAAATTAGCCCAGAAACATTCAAAAGAGAGGACAAAGTACATATAGAAAGAATTCACAGGCCCCTGGTAGAAAGACTGTCAAATTTATCTCATCCAAAACTTGATGGTCAAATTCCAGAATTTCAGCATTGATTATATACCAACTTTTCAAGCAACATATGGGAGGGTAATAGAAAATGGCCTAATTGTCACTGTGAGAAATTAAAGTTTTAAGTATGACATTTTGAAAAAGAAATTACATCATTCTGTGTTCCAAAATAGTGTCTAATAAAGTTGAAGTTAGCTATAGTTAATAATAATAATAATAATAAGTGGTAATTTAGCAAGAGCGAGGAATTGGCATTATTCTAACTTAAGAAGTAAGAGGCGAGGACATTTAGTGAACAAAATTATCAAAACTTTTCCTCAAGAAAAATAAAGGAGTCAAGATGGGAGAGTAAGGTCGGAAATCACCCAAGCTTTCCTAATTGTCCTCCAAAAAAGTTTAAAATTATACCTAAAATGAATTCTGGAGAAATAGAACGAACAAAAGGATGGGGTGAAATAATTTTCCAGCCCAAGACAAATTAGAAGATTGACAGGAAAGGTCTGTCTCACTGAGATGAGAGTGGAATGCAGTATAACTTAGAAGCCACAGGCAAACCATAGTGAGGCTCCATGCCAAGCACAAAGCAACAATGAGGTTCTGACCCCATCCCCAGCCCCAGCTCCAGTCAGCACTGAGGCCAAGATAAAAATACTGTAAACAACATGAAAGAAACTAGATATCATGGAGCCACAGTCAGGATTAGACAGAATTTAGCAGCTTGTACATTAAAGGATCACAGGGCTTGAAATATAATATTCTGGAAGGCAAAGGAGCTAAGATTACAACCAAGAATCACTTACCCAGACAAAAGGACTATGATTCTTCAGGGGAAAAATAGATAGCTAATGAAAAATAGGACTTTCAAGCATTCCTGATGAAAGACCAGAGCTGAATAGAAAATTTTACTTTCAAATACAAGACTCAAGAGAAGCATAAAAAGTAAACAGGAAAGACAACTCATAAGGGATTCAATACAGTTAAACTTTACATTGCTACATGGGAAGATGATACTTATAACTACTAAGAACTTTATCATTATTAGGGCAGTTAGAAGCAGCTTACATCGATAGAGGTCACAAGTGTGAGTTAACTATGATGGGATGATACCTAAAAAATAAAATTAAGAGGAGAGAAAGAGTGATGCATTGGAAGAAGACACTAAAGCACTGTTGGTGGAGTTGTGAAATGATCCAACCATTCTTGAGAGCAATTTGGAACTATGCCAAAAAGGCAAACAAACTGTTCATACCCTTTGATCCAGTAATACCACTCCTAGTTTTGTATCCCAAAGAAATTAAAACAAATAGAAAAGGACCTGTTTGTTCAAAAATATTTACATTAGCTCTTTTTGCATTGGCAAAGAATTGAATTTGAGGGGATGCTGATCATTTGAGGAATGGCTGAATAAGTTGTTACACATGATTGTAATGCAACAGTATTGTGCTTTAAGAAATGATGACCAGGATGAATTCAGAAAAACCTGGAAAGATTTACATGAACTGAAACAAAGTGAAGTGAGCAGAACCAAGAGAACATTGTCCATAGTAACAGCAATGTTGTATGATGGGAATTGTGAATGACTTAGCTATTCTCAACAATACAATGATTTAAGATGCTTTCAAAGGACTCATGAAGAAAAATGCTATCCAACTCCAGAGGAAGTACTGGTGGAGTTTGATTCCAGAATGAAGCATATTATGTTTCTCTTTCTGTGTTAGTTTCATGATTTGCTTTGTTTTGTTTTGGTTTTGGTCTGTGTTTTCTTTCACAACATTGTATAACCTATATAAAATTGCTTACTGTCTCAGGGACAGAGGAAGAGAGGGAAGGATAGAGATCATTCAGAACTCAAAATTTTAAAAAATGAGTTTTTAACTTTTTACAAGCAATTTGATAAAAAATATTATTTAAAAAGAAAAGTAAATAAGTCCATATAGCATAAGGAGTGGGGGAGGGGAACCAAGCAATTTATTTCTTTGTTCAGACATTAGAAAGAAAAACAATTCTGCAAAGAGGTTCATCATGAGAGCAAAGGAAGAACATTTATGAGGAAGCTCACAAGGAAAGGTCAACTCCTAGGGAAAGACAGGAGGTTAGCGTGAAATTAAATTACTATTCTTTTTAAATGAAAAAGTACAGGCAAACAGACTTCAGGAAAAACAAAGAGTTGGGGAGTTAGGTAAGAAGTAAGGGTGGGGCTCAGGACCGTTCTCTTATCTGGGCCAAGAAAATATTTAAAATTAAGAAATATTGGTAATTGACTTTTAGAAATACGAAAGAACAAAAAACATTCATGGGCAAAAACAATAAAAAGTATTTAGAAAATATCTTGCATGTTGAAAGGAGTGAGAAAGAGGAAGAAGTTAATCTTATTAGAGACTTGGAAAAGGAGGGAACATTGGAGATTAATTGGTCCAAGCCAATCCCCTCTTTGGTCAATGGGAAAGACTGTGATTCAGAGGGAGTAGAATGGCTTTTCCAGAGACTATAGAGGAGGTAAATTGGAGGGCCTGGATTTGTCTAGAATCAGATATCCTTAACCCAGATTCCATGAATTTGTATTTTTTAAAAAAATATTTCAATTATTATACTTCAGTATAGTCTGTTTCCTTCATAATTCTATATATTTTATTTTATGTATTAAAAATATTCTAAGAAAGGGTTCATAAACTTTATCAGATTGTCAAAGGTTTAGAATGCTTGATGTAGAGCCCATGACTCTTTCACTGACCCATGATTCCTCTTTCATAAATAAGTATCTCTGAGAATGAAGTTTCAAAAAGATGTGATTATATTGTTTGCCTTTTCAATAATGTTGCTTAACATCTCAATGGAAGGGGAAATGGAAATAAGGAAGGGGAGAATTTGAAATTCAAAATTGAAAAAAATGTTTAAAATAAATAATAAAATAAATTTACAAAGCTGTGGAAGGGAGAAATTGGTAATATCTTGAGCCATACTTAGGCTATTGTAATTTGGAAGTATCATCTTGTATTTATATTATTTAGGAAAAATGGGGGAAATTATGTAAAAATCCTCTGAATTGGCATTAGATCCTGTTAGATTTTTCTTTTTTATTAAGATTTTTAATTTTCAGTTTACAACACTCAGTTCTGCATGTTTTTGAGTTCCAGATTTTCTTCCCCTCCCTCCCTTTCCCCCTCCCCACCCCAAGATGGCATGGAGTCTGATATATCCTCTATATATACCTTTGCATTAAACTTATTTACACAATAGTCAAGTTGTAAAGAAAGATTTGGACCAATGGAATGAATCATGAGAAAGAAGAAACAAAACCAAAAAAAAAGAGAGTGAGAAAAAAAGACAAAAATGAGAGCAAATATTTTGCCTCAATCTGCATTCAGACTCCATAGTTCTTTCTCTACAGATAGCTGTTTCCATCATGATTCCTTTGGAGCTGTCTTTGAACCTTGTGTTACTGAGAAGAGCCAAGTCTGTTGAAGTTAGTCATCACAGAATCAATATATCCGTGGTTGTGTAGAATGTTCTCCTGGTTCTGTTCTGCTCACTCAGCATTGTGTAGGTTTTTACAGGTTATTATGAAGTCTGTATCTTCCCCATTTCTTATAGCACAATAGTACGCCATTACATTCATATATCACAACTTGTTTAGCCATTCCCCAATTGATGGGCATCCCCTTGATTTCAAATTCTTTGCTACCACAAAAAGGGCTGCTATAAGAAGTGGTATTGCTGGGTCAAAGGGTATGAACATTTTTATAGCCCTTTGGACATAGTTCCAAATTGCTCTCCAGAATGGCTGGATCAGTTCACAACTCCACCAGCAATGTATTAATGTTCCAATTTTCCCACATCCTGTCCAGCATTTATCATTTTCCTGTTTTGTCATGTTAGCCAATCTGACAAGAGATGTGGTACCTAAGAATTGTTTTGATTTGCACTTCTATAATCAATAGCAATTTGACCATTTTTCATATACCTATAGATAGCTTTAATTTCTTCTTCTGAATATTGCCTGTTCATATCCTTTGACCATTCCTCAATTGGGGAATAACCTGTATTTCTATAAATTTGGCTCAGTTCCTTGTATATTTTAGAGATGAGGCCTTTATCGGAGACACTGGTTGTAAAGATTTTCTCCCAATTTTCTGCTTCCCTCCTAATCTTTGTTGCATTGGCTTTTATAATAGAAATCTTCTCAATTTAACATAATCAAAATTATCAATTTTGCCTTTTGTAATGCTCTCTATCTCTTGTTATGTCATGAATTCTTTCCTTTCCCATAAATCTGATAGGTAAATTATTCCTTGCTCTCCCAAATTGCTTATAGTATCAGCCTTTATTCCTAAATCATGAACCCATTTTGACTTTATTTTGGTATATGGTGTAAGATATTGATCCATGCCCATTTTCTGCCCTACCATTTTCCAATTTTCCCAGAAGTTTTTGTGCTGTTAGATTTTTCTCATCTAATGGAGTGGTTTCTCTCTTTTTTGGGGAGTATGGAAGAATAACTGAATTAATATTTCATGAAAAAGGAAACATATTTCTCAAGTAAAGAGACTAGATAATGAGGATAGGTAGGGAGGATCCATAACTATACACTTCTCAGACTGGTTGAGAGTTAAAAATAGCGAAAAAAGATTTATACTAAAAGGCAACTCAAAGAATCTCGACTTAGGTTTGATGGAGGAAGGGATGCAAGGAGGACCGTGGGAAGATGATGAGATCATGACAGCCAAATCTAATTTACTTTTTTGGAAGGATTACTCAACTATTAGTTCAAGGAAATGCTTAAAGAGATTGTTCACCTGTGTTTTGGCAAAGCTTTAGATAAAGCTTTATACTACTTCTGTTGAAAAGATCAAGACATGGGTTTATAGGGTGGTGTATCTAGATTGATTTGATACTAGTTGATTGGATAACCCAAGGATGAATAATCATATTTTGCCATCAGCCTGGAAGGAGGTGTCTAGTGGAATGCTCCAAGGGTGTGTGCTTGGCTCTGAGTTGTTTTTAGCATTTTTATCAGTGACATTAATAAAGGTACAGGTGACATACTTATCAGATTTTCATATGACACAATGTGGGAGTGATAACTAGGATACTGAAAGATGGAGTCAAGATTCACAAAGAATCTGACATGCTAAAATGTAGAGCTGAATCTGCTAAAATGAAATTTAATAAGAATAAATGTAATATCTTATATTTGGGTTCAAAAAACTCAGTAAGACAAGAACTGATGGAAGAAGAATGGTTAGACAACAGTTTGTCTGAACAAGACCTTGAGGTTTTAGTGGACTAGATTTGAGGTTTTCATGTACCACATGGGGAGTTGCTTTCTGCACGTCAGATTTTAGAAAGGACATTAATATACTGGAAAGTATCCAGAGAAGGCCAACCATGATGGTTCAGGGCCTTGGTTTCATGCTAAAAGAGAATCTTGAAGGGCATGTGATGTTTAACCTGGGAAAGACTCAAGGGGAACATGAGAGTCATCTTTGAGTATTTGAAGGACTGTTCCATTGCAGAGATATTATTATCTTCACTTTATGGATTTGAACCAGTCTTCCTGACCTAACACTCTACTGTTACGCCATTGTACTTAAATATGTTCAGAGAAACTGGCCAGGAAGCTTCTATTTCAGGAAGAGCTTATTTATTCACTGGGTTTTTCCTCTTTGCCAGGATTTCATGGTTTCTGTCTAGTCTTCTCTCAAATCCTATGAGCTCTCTATGATGAATTCCAATAAATGAGCATTCTGGGGTATATTTTTTGCCATGAGGAAGTTTTCACATGGCCTTTTGCATATCTGAGTGATATTGCATTTCTTTCAGTTACCGGGTATTTTTTCCCTAACTGCTTTAATTCTTTTTTTCTCCATTTTTGTTATATTTTTCAAAATCCCATTGGCATTGGGATTGGCATTCTGTCAACCTCTTTGATTCCCTAGGCTCACCTTTGTTCCTAGTGATTACCAGTATCTTAGATGGCTATATTTTGAGACAGTAGCTAAATTTATCGTTCCCTGAACATTTCGGAGATTATTGGGCCATTTTTTTTCATCCTTACTGGTACAGTATGTATCTTCCAAAACATAAAGTTTTGAATCATCTACAGATTCAATTTATTTTCGCCACTTGTCCCATGAGGCAATCTCAAAATGAATTGATGACAGACACTGGTCCAGTTTGGATGCAATAAGTATTGAATTCATTGAACTTAAATAGACCAGGATTCTCAACTATGTGCCGAGGTTTCAAATTATACATTCAGAAAATATATAAGATTTCCGTATGGATAGCAACATTAGGCTTGAAATCAGGATGACCTATGTTTGAGTCCTGCTTCTGACTGCTACTGCTTATAGGAGCCCATGAAAAAGTTTTTTAACCTTTCTAACCTTAATTTCCTTATCTGTGAAATGGAGATATCTACAGTAGCAGACCTCAGAGGATTGGTCCAAGGCTCAAAAGCTGTATGTTGCTTTAAAGCATCATATACATGTCTATGAAAATGATCATTATCTCTAACCTTCCAAATCTTCCCTCAAATTACCCCATTCCCTTTGCCAACAAACAACTTGTCTTCTCATTATTTCCATCCATCTTATTTTCTGTTGGAGAGTTTTATATATAGTTTGGCTAACTGTAGCTGCTTCCATTTAATGAAAGGAAGGATATCTCTTCTCTTTGTGACATTATTTTTGCTTGATAAATGTACCTCTATGTTATTTCATTGAAAGGCCTTTTTGCGGGGTTTGCCTGGTACCTAATTTTAATCACACCATACATATCATTGCTATGATACTGACTGAATGTCTTAGATCAAGACTGAAAGGAATAGTAATATTAACAGTTTGCTGCTAAATTTCTACTGTTCCTTCAAGTCATGCTTTCAGATATTTAATCACCAGTATTTTTCAAAATAGATGTACTATTTTCTTTTTTTTAGTCTGATATATATTTCTCCCTTTGCCTAACAGATGTAGTTTGGTTTAGTCAACAGAGTTGTAAACCAGGATTCAAGTCTCACCTCTGATATCCATTGCTTGTAGGGTCCTAGGTTATCACTTAACCTCTCAGGGTCCTGGTCCTCTCAAAGATTATAATTTGCAGAGCAGAGACTAATTTGTATTGGGAGAAAGAATTTCTACACCAACAGTTCCCTAAATCAGTGAAATAATAGGTATGATTTAAAATAAATAATTATACTTTATTTTAGCATTTTTAAAAAATGAGTTCCAAATTCTTCTCCTCCCTTTAGCCCCTCCCAAACTATTGGGAAGGCAAGCAATATGATATCCGTTATACATCTCAAGTCATGCAAAACATATTTCCATTTTAGCCATGTTGCAAAAGAAAAAAAAGCAAGACAAATAAAGTGAAAAAATATTCTTTAATCCGCATTCAGAGTTCAGTAGTTCTCTCTCTGGAAATAGAGAACATTTTTTCATCTTGGGTCCATTGGAGTTGTCTTGGATCATTTTATTGAGTAGCTAAGTCTTTCACAGTTGATCATTGTTGCAGTATTTTTCTTACTATGCTTAATGTTCTTCTGGTTCTGTTCACTTCACTTTGCATCAACTCATATAAGTCTCCCCATTTTTTTCTGAAACCCTCCTGCATATCATTTCTTACAGCACAATAGTATTCCTTCACAATCACATGTAACAACTTGTTTAGCAATTCCCCAATTTCCCCCCACCAATTTCTATTTTTTTTTTACCATCACAAAAAGCTGTTATAAATATTTTTCTACATATGGGTCATTTTCCTTTTCCTTGATCTCTTTTGGATATGGACCTAATAGTGATGTGGCTGGGTCAAAGGGTATGCACAGTTTCATAGCTATAACAATGTGTTAGCATAACTGTTTTGCCATGTGACCTCCAGTGTTTGTCCAAATATTGGGTATGAATTATTTTTATCAGTATTCTGCCTCTTTCAAATTCTGCATGCTTCCAACATCTATTTCTTATGACTCATTCCATTACAGGGAACCTTTCCAATTTAAAGCTATCTTATACCTTTCATAATTCTCAAGTGGAAAATATATTTGTATAGTAGATAGGCATATCATCACAAATGACCAAATATATGGTTTTTGATTTGGTGAAAGTTGCATTATATTTTTATTTATATAAATTAAATTGCAATAGGTGGCACAATGGATATAAAGTTGGGCTTGAAGTCAGGAGGACCTGGGTTTGAATTCCACTTAAGACTCTTAATAACAGTGTGATCTTGGGCAAGTGATGTAACTTCTGGTTTCTTTAGCTTCCTCAAGTGTAAAATGATGATGACGATAGTACCTTTCTCCTGGGGGTTATTGTGAGAATCAACTGAGATAATATTTATAAAACAATTAGTATGGCACTTGGCATGTATTAGGTTCTAAATGCCACCTATTATAATTATTACTACTACTATTATTATATAATTTAAATCATATTTTTTAAATGAAATATTTCTGGATCACCACTTACAAACACTTCTTCAATGCATTTTAGAGAAGGAAAGTATCCTCAATTTGTTTAATCTTTTTAATGGAATAAGTGAAATGATGCAAAGGAGATATAGTTTTGGGGATAAAGCATCATTTTAATTCTCTGGGAAGCATGCTACAACCAGTGATTATCAGATTAACTAATTGTCATTGGCAGCAATTAATCTTTTCCCTCCTTTATTTTTGATTATTGTACATACTTTTTTGGTTTACCTTCCATAAAGACATAAAGGTGATCTATTATATTTTGACCTACAATTCCTTTAAAAACAGTAAAATAAAATTAAGGTGGTTTGATTTGAGGCAATGGAGGATAAGGAAATAAGCAGTTCTGTAGTGCCTATGAGGACTATCAGGGTGCTAATGAAGGCATACATGATGTGTTGTTGTAGTTCATATTTCAAAATTAAGAAAGGTTTAGAAAGTCAAGCAGCCAAGCAAATCTGACAGAAAGCCAAGTCTCCCAGAAAGAGTTCATAGAAGCCAAAATGTCAAATTGAAAATAATAATATTCTAACATTTCTAAGGAGTAGACAAAAGGTAGAAATTAATCAAAGGATATTTTGAAACAGCTTTAGAGTAAGAGGTTGCTGACATAGCCCATTTAATTATGAGACTCTTTGAAAAGAGTTATTTAAGAATATTGTGAAGATAAAACCAAATTTACAAAAAAATGGTTTTGTTGTTATTGTGGTTGTTGTTGTTCAGTTGTTTCTTTTGTGTCTAACTCATTGTCACCCTGTTTGGGATTTCTTGGCCAAGATGCTGGAGCAGTTTACCATTTCCTTCTCCAGCTCATTTGACGAATAGGAAATGAGGCAAACAAGATTAAGTGACTTGCTCAGGGTCACATAGCTAGTAAGTGTCTGAGGCCAGATTTAAACTCAGGAAGATGAGTCTTCCTGACTCCAGACCTGGTGTGCTAGCCAGCGTGCCACATAGCTGCCCAATTGGGAAAGAGACTGACCAAAACAACCCCACAAAAGTAAATTAATGCAAAACAAGAAAGAGTGACAGGATCAGGGACAGAATTCAGAAAGGAATAAGCCAGAAGTGACAGAAATGCTTGCTGACTCTATTTTCTTTTTAATGTTCATAGTTGTGCCTATTTATATCATTTTCCAAATGTGTAACTATCTTTTCCTTACTTTGTAAGAATCATCATAACAAATGTTTATGATGATTTTTATTCTGGGAAGAACTAAAAGGAAAAATCCATCTTGTTCTGTTTGCCCATTGCCTCCCTTCTGCTACAACCATGAAATGTGCCAAGTATAACCTATTCCTTAATAGCATCTACTTTGCCATAGGCCCTTTGTTCAGAGATTTATTCTAAGAATGTTATGCCTGTGCTACTGTGCTTCATGAAGAAATATTAGAAAAAAACATAGCTATAAGAAGTAAGAAAAAAAACATAGACCTCCTGGAATCCTTAAATGCAGCTGTGACATGCTGGTCAAATCCTGATACAATATACTATCCAGTCTGCACTTTAAAAGCCCTACTTACACCTAGCAAGATGGAATTCCACTAGGCCTTACCATTACTCATGGATTCTGAAAACCACCTGGCTTTGGTATGCACCTTGCCACTTTCCTGCATGCATTTTCTTCCCCAATTAGAATGTGAGCTTTTGGAGGCTTCAGAGTGTCTCATTTTTTTTTCTTTTTGTATTTCTAGTGCCTAGAGCAGTGTGTCATCCATAGGAAGCACTTTAATAAATCCTTTTACATTGCATTCCATTCCATTAAAATTTGGGTGTCAACATGTCAAGGACCTGCGATTTCATCGGAATGAGAACTTCTTTCCTTGACACAGAGAGATGTTCAAGGCTACTCAAAGAGGGTAAATGATTTGCCTATGGTAACTTTCCTAGCGAGGATTTGATTTGATGGTAGAATTTGAACCTAAGTTTTTCTGACTCTAGGTTTAACCTCTTTCCACTACGCCATGCTGCTTCTCTGGATTAGGAGTTGAATCAACAATCTGATACCTAGTTAGATGGCTATATACATATATTCTATTTGGAAAAGTATAAGGAATAACTAAAGGGTAGGAATTTCAGTAGGGATTGTAGAAGCATTTATGGAATTTTTGGATAATAGTGACCAGCCTGGCCTTCATGGCTTGAAGGCCAGGGTTCTGACAATTCCTTCTTCCTGCAGAGTTCTTCTCCAGTGTACTTAAAGGGATTTGGGGGTGTCTAGGATCTCTTTCATTGACTCTAGCTTTCATCAATGGGGATGATGGGGATTTCCTGTGCCCCAGTTCCATTTAACCACTTAGCAGTCCAATTAGCCTTTATAAAGGAATGTTTGCAAGGATAAACATATCTCTCCAATACCCGTGAGCATAATCTCCCTTTACAACACCTCAGTTTCTGGGGAGGGAAAACGGATTAAGCTTAGAGTTTAGTTTAGTTCCTATATAGCTCAGTACAAGCAGTTTTCAAGTCAAAAGCCCTTCCTTGGGGTTGTGTTCAGATGTTCTGGCTTCTTAGGGATTCCTTGCTAGAACTATGACAGCCAACCTGGAATCCTGGCTCCGGGTTCTCTATGATTCAGATCTCCATACAATAGGGGAGGCAGTGTACTTCCTGAACTTGGAACTGAAAAGGACAAATGAAAAGTATCAAAATAAAACCCCAGTCCCATTTCCTGAGGGCCCTGAGGTTGGAAAGAGGGTAGTGAGAAACATAGACCTTCCTCTCTTATCCATTCATTTCATAGTATCCCTGCTATGAGTGAAGAATAACTTCACCATTTTGCATATCATGGGAAAGAAAGTGTGTAACTTTTAATATTGTAGTTTTAAAGATGCCGCCTGTTCTGGCTACATAGCCATTGAAAAGAGGAGATGCACTAGCACACAAGAGTGAGTGGCTGAAGGTGAGTGGGGATCTTGGTCATGGTTCCAAGGCAGAAAAGAGTGATTGTGATTGCTTACAGTTCAGAGCACAGGCTGAAAGGTCAGTGACCACATTTCTCACACCACCTTGGAATAACTGAAAACTTACAGACCCACAGAAATAGCTTAGCATGAAAAACCTGAAACTTGGGATAGTGTCCCCTCCACGTGAGGAACAGAGCCCAAGTTTAACATAAAATTAAAAGTGAAGAAATAGGCTAGGAAATGAGCAAATAACAATGACAACAAAGAATCTGACCAGAAAGAGTTATTATGGTGAAAGGAAAGATTAAAACAAAATTCAGAAGAAGACAAGAAAGGTAAAAAAAAAAAGAAAAACTTCATCCAAAGCCTCAAACAAAAATGTGAATTGGTCTCAGGAGCCAAAAAAAATTCCTGGAAGAGCTCAAAAAGGATATTAAAAATAAAATAAAAGACACAGAGGAAAAATTAGGAAAAGAAATGAGAGTGATGGGAGAAAAAAATCATAAAAGTGTAAATACTGAAGAAAATAACACCTTAAAAACAGAATAGACCTAGTGGTAAAAAACAAAAGTCACAAAAATCCACTAAAGAGAAGAATGCCTACAAAAGTAAAATTGGCCAAATAGAAAAAAAGATATAAAAGCCCACTGAATAAAATAATTCCTTAAAAATTAATCAGACAAATTAAAGCTAATGATGGTATGAGAAAGCAAGAAATAATAAAAACATACAAAAATGAAAAAAAAATAGAAGAAAATGTAAACATCTCCTTGAATAAACAACTGACCTGGAAAATAGATCCAAGAGGGATACTTTAAGTATAATTGGACTACCTGAAAGCCATGGTCAAAGGAAGAACCTAGACATCATATTTCAAGAAATTATCAAGTAAAACTGCCTTGACATCCTAGAACCAAATGGTAAAATAGAAACTGAAAGAATCTACTGATCACCTCCTGAAAGAGATCCTCAAATGAAAACTCCCAGTAATATTGTAGCAAATCCCAGAGTTCCCAGGTCAAGGAGAAAATATTATAAGCATCCAGAAAGAAACAATTCAAATATAGTAAAGCCACAGTCAGGATCACATAAGAACTAGCAGCTACTACATTAAAGAATCCTGGAGCTTCGAATATAATATTCCAGAGGGCAAAGAAGGTAGGATTACAGCCAAGAATCACTTACTCAGCAAAAACAAATATAATTCTTCTGGAGAAAAATGGATAGCTAATGAAATAGAGGATTTTCAAGCATTCCTGATGAACGACCAGAGCTGAATAGAAAATTTGACTTCAGAATACGAGACTCAAGAGAAGTATAAAAAAGTAAACAGGAAAGAGAAATCATAAGGGATTCAATATGGTTAAACTGTTTACATTCCTACATGGTATGATGATACTTATAACTACTAAGAACTTTATCATTATTAGGACAGTTAGAAGCAGCATACATAGACAGCGGTCATGAGTTTGAGTTGATCATGATGGGATGATATCTTAAAAAATAGAATAAAATTATGCGTGATACATTAGAAGAAGATAGAAGGTGGAGGTAGAATGGAGTAAATTATGTCATATAAAAGAAGTACAAAAACTTTTATAGTGGAGGGAAAGATCAGGGTGTTGCAGACAACACTTGAGCCTTATTCTCAATGGAAGTGGCTCAAAGTAAGAATAACATTTACTCTTCATCGGGTATAGAAATCTATCTTACCCTACAGTGAAGTACAAGGGGAAGGGGATGAGAGAAGGTGGTATGATACAACGTAGAGCAGATTGGAAGAAGCAAAACACTTTTGAGGAAGGACAGGGTGAAAGGAGAGAGAGAGTAGGAAAAACAGAAAAAAAAGATTGAGGAAAATACACAGTTGGTAATCCCGACTGTGAAAAAAATTTCACCATATGTTTCTATGATAATAGCCTTGTTTCTCAGATACAGGATATCAACTGGCAGTTTTCAAATGAAGAAATCAAAGCAATCTATAATTATATGGAAAAATACTCTAAATCACTATTGATTAAAGAAACACAACTTGAAACAATTCTGAGTGGGTACCTCGCAACTATCAAATTGTCTAATATGACAGAAAAGGAAAATGACAAATGTTGGAGGGGATGTGAGAAAATTTGGACACTCAAGCATTGCTGGTGAAGTTGTGAACTGATCCAACCGTTCTGGAGAGCAATTTTGAACTATGCCCAAAGAGTTATAAAGCTGTGCAAAATACCTTTTGACCAAGTAATACTACTACTGAGGCTGTATCCTAAATAAATAGTTAAAAAAGGAAAGGAACTTATGTGTACAAAATATTTATAGCAGCTTTCCTTGTGGTGGTGAAGAATTAGAAATTGAAGAGATGGCCATCAACTGGGGCATGACTAAACAAGTTGTGGTATATGATTTTGATGAAATGTCATTGTGTAATAGAAATGACAAGCAGGATTCTTTCAGAAAAACCTGAAAAAACTTTTATGAACTGATGCAAAGTGAAGGGAGTAGAAATGGGAGAACGGTCTACATAGTAACAGCAATATTGTAAGGATGATCAATTGTGAATGACTTAGCCATTCTCATTAGCACAATGATCTAAGTCAATCCTGAAGGACTTAAAACAAAACACTATTGAGCTCCAGAGAAAGAACTGATGGAGTCTGAATGCAGATGGAAGCATATTTTTGTCTGTGTTTTCTTTTACAACACAACTAACATGGAAATATGTTTTGGATAACTGCACGTGTAAAATCTATATCAAATTGCTTGCCATGTCAAGAATGGGGGCAGGGAGGAAGGTGAAAAGAGAATTTGGAGATCAAAATTTAAAAAAAAATGTTAAAATCTGTTTTTGCATGTAATCAGAAAAAATAAAATAGTAGAAAAGAAATTACCAAAGGATTTAGCAGCCTGGTAGAAGACAGGATCCCCAACTTTAACTTGTTATTTAAAAAAAAGCAAAATCTATTTGGGATCAACATGCCTAGGATTTAAAAAAAAACACCCTTGGTATTAGTGTACCTGCAAAGTTAGACTTCAAAAAATTAATACATAGTTTTACTTGAGAAGACAGATGTTAAATGGGGATTATTAGTGTATAGATAACAAAAGAATTTTTAGTTAAGTAATAAGCAAACACTTCAAGAAGCTCCTAAGAATTAAATTTTGAAGATACAAAGAGAAATAATTCAGATGTGTAATAAAAAGTAATAATTCAGATGTGTGGCTCCTAAGAATTAAATTTTGAAGATATAAAGAGAAATAATTCAAATGTGTAGTAAAAAAAATGGAGTTTTCTGAAAAGTGTTATATGGATACAAAGAGAAATGGAAACCTAATTTACTCTGAGTAACCAGAGGCAGAGAAGATAGAAGCAAAGTAGTAGAAGATGAATTCCAAAGTAAGGCATACTACTGTGAGAATATAACATCAACAATGTTTAAGCTCAAAATAAATGGCATGTGAAAAAGAAATGTAGAAACAACAAAAATGATTTTCAAGCTGTACTAGGGAAAAGAGGAGAGTTAAAGAAGGAACAGGAGAAGCCCTAGGAGTGGATGGGCTGTTGATAACAACAGCAGGGAGGAAGCAGAACTGCTCAGTTTCTGTTTTGCTGTCATTTATTCTTAAAGAATAATTTTTGTCCTGGAAAGGAGGGAGAGAAGGTTATTAGGATAAATGAAGAGATGGTAAGAGAGAAACTAGCTGGCCTTGATGAGGTCAAGTGACTTGTCCCAGATGAACTACTGTTAACCCTTTAATGTTGTGGGCATTAGGGATGCAGCACCCTACCAGAGGAAAATCCATGTAAAATTTTTGTTGCCCTCCCTTTGTATCAAAGAATTCCGAATTTTTCTTTTTCTTTTATGGGATATTTACAGTACCTTATCGTAAAATTTGGACATATTTATGTTATTAAAAGATAAAATATGTTGATATTAGACAATACTATATATATACTTTATGCATTTCTGAGTTTCTTATCTTTTTCTGTGTCATCTGCTGGCCTTTGTGTGTCATCTGTACCTTCCCCAAAACTTTCAAGAAATTCCCATGCAATTTCTTATTGTCAGCCCGCTATAGATCAAAACAACTAAGGTATATAGACATAGAAGTGAAATTGTGGTATCAAAAGGTTTGCACATTTTGGTTTTCCATTGGACATAGTTCCAGATTGCACTCTAGAATGCTTGGATCAGTTTACAATTCCACTAGTGGTACATTAGTGTCCCAATTTTCCCACATCTCCTCCAACAGCCAACATTTTTCCTTTTTTTGTCATATTAGCCACTCTGTTAAGTGTGAGGTGGTACCTCAGAGTTGTTTTAATTTTCATTTCTCTAATCAATAGTGATTCAGAGCATTTTTTCATATAATTATAGATAGATTTGATTTCTTTTTCTGAAAACCACCTGTTCATATCCTTTGACCATTTATCAATTGGGGAGTCACTTGTATTTTTATAAACTTCACACAGTTCTCTATATATTTAAGATGAAGCCTTTGTTTTTCTCTTTTGTACAAAAATATTCAAAGCAGCTCTTTTTGTGGTGGCTAAGAACTGGAAATCAAAAGGATGCCCATCAGTTGGGAATGGCTAAGCAAGCTATGATATATGATTGTAATGGAATAATATTGTGCTGTAAGAAATGACAAGCAGGATGATTTCTGAAAAAACCTAGAAAGACTTACATGAACTGATGCATAGTGATATGATCAGAATTAGTAGAACACTGTACACAGTAACAACATTTTTCAATGAAGATCTGTGAACAACTTAGCTATTCTCAGCTATACAATGATCCAAGACAATCCTGAATGACTAATGATGAAGCATACTGTCTGCCTCCTGGGAAAGAACTGATATCGATTGAATACAGAATGAAGAATGAAGCATGCTATTTTTCACTTTCTTTTTTTTCTTTTAAATGTGTCTTGTACAAAATGACTAATGTGGAAATGTTTTACGTAATTGCACATGTATATTCTGTATCTGATTACTTACCATCTCAGGGAGGAGAGAGGGGAGGAAAGGAGAGAGGGATAAAATATGGAACTCAAAACCTTAAATAAAAATGTTAAAAAAAACAGCTATGGGAAAAGTCATGATGTGGAAGAGATAACTGAACATCCTTGGGTATGAAAAGCACTGGTGAATATGAACAACCTTGGGTATGAAAAGCACTGGTGAATATGTTTGGTGAGCTATTCTCAGTGCTGTTTAAAGGGCTGAGAGAGATTCTGAGGGATTGGGGGATCAAAAAATAGCAAATGTTACCATGTTCAAAAAGGGAATGGAACGAAGTCTACACACTATATAATTTGATTAGCATGATTTCAATTCTTTGGGAAAATCCTAAATAAATTATTAAAGATATGATTACTGAACATTTAGAAAAGAAAGTGGTACTCAAAAAGAATAAACATAGCTTCATCAAGTAGAGGCGTATCAACAAGCTTTTATTGCAGTATAATACAATAAATATTTTAAGTGCCTATTGTGTGTTAGACACTGTGAGAAGCATGGGGGATACAAAGAAAAGGGGAGGGTGTATGGGGGTATTCAAGGTGAACTAGCACCTCTGGTATGAAAGCATGCTGAACACTTTTCAGGGCTGCCAATCCATCTTTGGTATCCACCTGCAACCTAACTCTTACTTGTGGTTCCAAGAGGCTGTAACATGCACAGCGGCCACACCCAGGTGTAATAGTCCTAATGTGAGTTCAAATAATGCAAGACTTGATTTAATGTGAATTATAAAATTATACAAGGTCACATTTAATGTGTGCCAAAATTCAGTTAATGCAATTCATGAAAGCTAGTTGAGATATTTTTGTTGTTTTTAAACACACCAGTACCTTGTCAGTATTTACCTCATCACATGTGGATGCTCACCAAGAGGTGTGTCAATTTTTAAATAAAATGAACAAAAGGAAGAATACTTCAGATGGGGACATTACCAGTGCAAAAAAAAAAAAAAGACTTTTTATTGGCATGAAGAGCCTATGGTTAAATCACATTTTGTGTGTATGTGTGTGTGTGTGTGTGTGTGCGCGCGCGTGCGTGTGTGTTTTGCAAATGACAACAAGGAATTCAAGTGTTACAGTGATAGAAATTGAGCATCTTTTAGCTCCATGGATTTAAAATATATTGCTCTTAACATAGAAGCCATTCAGATGAAAGTTTCAAGTTTATTTAGGTGGTGAAAGAAAATGTAAATGAAGTGGGTAGTTATGTTTACTGCAAACACAGATTAGTTCAGTTGCTTTAAAACTAGTTCAATCACACAATGTTAACACCATTGGAGTGTTGGCCATTGTAGATGAAAACACAGCAGTTTAATATTCTGAGAAAATAATCAAAGAAGGTGGATGAAAGCACTTATTCGAAAACAAATCATGCAGTCTGGAACTTTCATTTCTAAGAAAGAAAAAAATTGACCTGGATTTAAAATATCACCTAATAGTTTTATGGGAAAGTGAGGCAGAAGGTGATTTTAAATGAAAACCAAGCTTGTCTTGAAATCTTTGTGTTCCGAGAGATTATAACCACTGATCACTCCCAGTTCTTTGTTGGCTAAATAAAAAAGCAACAGTGACTAAAGCATTTTTTGAAGACTAACTTTCAAGTAATTTTAACCCAGCAGTTGAAAAATATCACAAAGTTAACAATATTGTGGTTAAAGCATTACTGTTTTTAGATAATGTTGCAGGTCATCTAATTCAACTTAGTTAATTCATTGTGTGAGAAAATGATTGCAAATTTGCAGAAATGTGGAGGACGCTCTCTGTACCTACTAGGGCAGGGGTGGGGAACCTGTGGCCTGGAGGCCACATGTAGCTTCGAGGCTGCAGGTTCCCCACCCTGTACTAGGGTGTGTATGAAGATTTAAAGAAAGAGGAGATGGCTTAGTCTATGTTGCTAAAATATTTACATAAAAGTTTTATATTTTCATCATATTGTCAGTGTAGGCTTATGTTTAAGTACGATATTCAGTCTTCATTTCAGAAACTTTTCTTTCTCTAACTACTTTACTTCTTTGTAATAAACTTGAATCATTTCAACATTTCTTATCATTTACTGTTATATTTCAATAACAAACACAGAAGAAACTAATCTTTTAAATTTTTCATTGCAGGTTTTCAGTGTTTTAAATATAATTATGACTTCAAGTAATGCAAATTCAAATAACGTAACCACTTTGCACAATTCATTATTTGCTTTAATAGCAACTCAGCTACATACTATATAGAAAATTAGAGATTATCTCATAGAGAAGATACTAATATCCATGAAAACTGGAAAAGTCTTCTCACAGAAAGTGATATTTTAGCTGAGACTTGAAAGAAGCCCCTGGCTTCATCAAGAATAAGTCTTGGCAGACTAAACTTACTTCCTTTTTTAAAGAGGTTACTTAACATCTATTTCAAGGGAATATGGTAAATAGAATTAACCTAGATCTTAGCAAGAAATTTGATAAAGTCACTGATGTCATCATTAGAGAAAATATAAATTTAGAGCTAGAAGGGTCCTTAGCGGCAACTGAATTCAACTCCCTTAATTTTCAGATGACAGGGAAAGAGGCACAGAGTGGTGAAGTGTCTTTCCCAAGGTATGACTAATAGGCATCTGATGTGGAATTTGAGTCTAGGTCCTCCTGAGTCCAAGTCCAGTGACCCATTAACTAGGCTAAGTTGCTGGGTTAAATACTGCTACAACTAGTGTGACATGACAGCCACATATCAGTGACCTTATATGCATTAAGAGAAGCATAGCATATCAGAATAAGAAGGTAATTGTTCATCTCTTCTGTGCCTGATCAGAGGGACATCTGGAGATGGGCATCACATTTTAGGAAGAACATTGATAAATAGAAGAGGCAGAGGAGTCTTGAGTTCAAATCATCTAAGAATCAGCTGTAGTAACTCATCATGTTAAACTTGGAAGTATGAAGACTCACCAGGGATATAATAGCTATTTTCAAGTACTTCAAGGTATGTCACATGAGAGGATGTTTTTATTTTTCCTAAGAAGATGCTGTATTTAACCCTTTCTCTTCCTAACACATTCTTTTTCTCTCTTATAGTAAAGAGGCCCAGGAGGCCTCTCCTCCTTAAGGCAGATGGTAGAGGGGTAATGGTACTGAAGGCAAACATAAGACACTGAGATTCAAGGTCCAGAGAAGGAAATTGGGTTGTAGGACTGGGAATAGTAAGGGGAAAAAAACAACTTAAATTAAAACTATCTAAAAGAGAAATGGACCAACTTGGTGGGTTGTAGATTTCCCATCTCTAAAGTCTGCATGACACTAAAAATCAAATGAGAGATTAATAAAATTGAAATCAAGAAAACTATTAAATTAATAAATAAAACCAACAGATGGTTTTATGAAAAAAAAAACAATAAAATTCATAAATTTTAAATCTTTGGTCAACTTGATTAAAAAAGACAGAATAAAATCAAATTAGTAACATCAAAAATGAAAAGGGTGAATTCACCTCTAATGAAGAGGAAATTAAAATGATAATTATGAATTATTTTGCCCAATTGTATGCCAATAAATTTGACAACTTTAGGAAAATGGATGAATATTTACAAAAATATAAATTGCCCAGGTTAACATAAGAGGAAGCAAAATACCTAAGTCTGTATGACTACTTTTTAAAATATGGCATAGACTTGATGGCCACTATTTTTTATCTCTGGTTTTTTGTGATTCTGTGATAGAATAAGCTTAATTACTAAGCATATGGTCTTGTCAAACCATCAATTCCACAATGAATATCAAATAATGTCTCAAAAATAATTTCAATATAATGAAAATAGAACTCAACAAAAATCTCAATCATATAAGCATATTTCTTCCTAGAAAGATTATTAAAATGAATTGGTAATCTTATAGGCTCTATGGGACCTATAATATGAGGCTAAATAGACTCATAGACTCCCCAACTCTTAGGAGACATAAAGAAGAAGAAGGCACAGGACAGGAGAGGAAAAGAGAGAGAGGACTGGAGAGAGACAGAGATACAGAGACAGACAGAAAGAGAGAGAGACAGAGACAGGGAGAGAGACAAAGAGGGAGAGACAGAAACAGACAGAGGTGGACACTGTCATACTTGATCAGAATAGATACAGGACTATGAGATTCATGTGGTCTGCTGAGAGATAGGAGATTGGGAGCCGAGACAATTGGTTGCTAGTCCCTTGGTCTACACTGCAAAAAAGAAATGGGAGAAGCACTCCAGGTAACTTCTCTCAAAGGTAGCTGACAGAGAGACTTACAGGAGGCAAAACCAAAAGAAAAAAACTTTAGTAACCTTGGCTGTAATCCTATCTATTGCCTCTGGTCAGAATGAGTATGATGGTTACATGCTTCACTGGAACCCTGTTATTCAATCAAGATTGAATACCCTATTTGACAATGGGAAGTTATACCTTCAATACCATGACCTATTTGGAACAATTTCCATTGGTACAAGTTTGATGTATGGAGGGTGGCCTATTCCAAGGGTAGGGAACCTGCAGCCTTGAGACCACATATGGCTCTCTAGGTGCTCAAGTGTGGCCCTTTGACCAAATCCACTAGGACCACATCTGAGGACCAAGAAAGCCACATGTGGCCTCAAAGCTGTAGGTTTCTCTACCCCTGGGCCCTATTCTACCACTACCTCTCAATTCAAACAGTTAGAAGGTATCAGTTATTAACTAGGTTGTTTGCTACTTAGCATGGAAGAGCCAGGAATATTTCAAAAGAAATAAAGGAATCACATCAATTATTATGAAGGATTTTTGTTATCTCACTGCTAAGAAACACTCAAACCTATTTCATTTATGAAATCCAACAAGTGTTGACTACGAACAATTTCCATTAACCAAACACTCAAACACATTTCATTTATGAAATCCAACAAGTGCTGACTATGAACAATTTCCAGGCTCTAAGTACAAAGAATGAATAACTTCTTTATAGCTGATATGGATAACTGAATATAGTGCTTTATTTTTTGCAGTCTTATTTGACCCTTGCCACAACTGTGTGAGGAACCACTATCATCATCCTTATTTTACTGATGAGTAAGTGGAGGCTCGAAGGGATAAATGAGCTGAATAGGGTCACATAGCTAGTAAAAGTTTGTAGAGAGATCCAAACTTGGGCTTCCCGGCTCCAAGGCCACTTCACCACATTGCTTCCCTATATTTTCTCACTATTCTTTAAGCTATCTGGATTTCACTCTAGTTACCCCAAATACAAACTCGTGACTTAGCAACTATTAAAGATTTATCTATTTATTAACATTTTTCTCTCAAGGATAAAACTCTTGAAATATTACAACTCATTTTCAAGAATGTCCTTGGTAGATAACACTGAAATATACATCGCTGCATTACACTTTCAGACCATGTAGGTCACTGTCATAAAACAGTCACTAGTAAAGTTAAATGAAACTGCATTATGCAATAGATTTTTCATATTTTAGATACATATACATTTATATAATACCAGACTGTAAATTTTGATAGTAAGGATGAAACACCCTAGCAGAGTCAGAATAAGATTATAAATATGGCTAAACTCTTAAAAAGGTAAATGGTTTATGGAAAATTCTAGTTTTCTTGGTTTCAGAATTGTATTTCTGTTGAAACCTGATGGAGCTATGGTTGACCTTGGCTAACACAAAACTAATTTTAAAAAGTTTGGTTCACAGATAACTAAGAAATATATTTGTGCTTCACAGGGGCTGTTTTCATATCTTCTTTCTTTACAAAATGTGCAAAAGCCTGTGCATTAGTAAAATTTGATGTAAGTTGAGTCTTAAAATGGCATCTCCCTCTGAAAGGAAGTGTGGCTCAGTGGAAAGAAAGTTAGTTCAGGAGCAAGGAAGTTTTAGTTCAAATCTTGCCTCTTCTTACTAGCTATATGTGCCTATTTAATTTACTCATTTTGCGTCTTGATTTTTATCATTGATAAAATAGTATAATAAATATTTCCCCACAAATTTAATGAAGTGGTTGCTTTATAAGGTCCCTTTGGACTGTAAAATCCCATGAACTTGGGTCTGGAATAGTCAGAAAGCCTTTATGAAGAAAATTGGAATCAAATATGTTTGGAATGGGATGAGATAAATATCAATTGAATAGGTAAGAAAAGGGAGCATTTCTGGCAAAGAGAATGAGATGAGCAATGGTGTGGAGGCAGAAATGAAAATAGTATGATTATGGAATAGTCAGATTAGTCTAGTTAGAGCAGATGCTACATTGGGAAGAAGTAGAAAATAAGATCAAATAGGTAGTATAGGGTATCTGATGCCAGCCCAAAGAGTTTAGAATTGATTCTTCTCATTGTCTATAGGATAAACAAACCCCTAGACCTAATATTCACTGTCTACTGCAAACAGTCCCCAACCTTCTTCATAAAACATATCTTCCACTTTTTTTATCAAATTCTAAACTGGTTCACTTCTTGTTCGCTGAGCACTATTTGGATTTTTCTATTCATCTGGGATGCCATTCTCTCTACAATTCCTAATCATTTTTCGAGGTCACTCTCAAGTCCTACTTAGTCTTTGAAGGCTTTCCACATCAATCCAGCCCATGATGATCTCACCTTCCTCTGAACTCACAACATTACTGCCTATTCCACTCATTTGGCAATTAATCATGTAGTGCTGTGCACATTCTCTTCTACTGATGCCTTAAATTTTTATTTAACTCATGAATTTATTTTTCATGTATTTGTGTTTTATCTTCCCAAGTAGATTATAAATTCCTTGCAGATAAAGTTGGTCTCATACTTCTTCATATCCCCTACAGTACACATGAGAATAACTTACATATTGTAGAGTTTCAGTATTTTTTTTGAGTGATTAAGATAGTAGAAATTAGAGACCTGATTTTTTTTAGTATGGTAGAGACATGATTGATGTGAGTTGGCTAGCCTTCTTACATTTCATTCCCAAGAGGGAAGTGGAGGTGGGGTAGGGGGAAAGAGAAATAGCAAGAATGACTGGTGATTCCATAAGGTATAACCATTAACTACCAAAACAATGCTATCAACTGGACTCTATGTTCTTATGTGGCTTGCTCATGGAACCAAATTATGTGATGCCTTTTTGTACATGTATTATATAATTATACATTTATAGAATGCCAGGCCATACATTTTAATAGTTAGAACAAAACACTAGAGTGAGACTAAAAATATGAAGGCCAACTATTCAAAAGGTCAATGGTTTATGGAAAATAGTAATTTTCAAACTGTCAGAACTGGACTTTTTCATTGAAACCTGGTTGAGTGGTCATATAAAGTTTCCGAGGAGCTTGTATATTCTAGATCTGGAATATAAGTTCTCTACTAGTAAGAGGAGTGAGCTATGTATGTTTTTTTCCCTGAAAAGAGCTGATCAGCTAATATGTTCCAAGATCAAGGCCAAAGACTAAAAACCTCTGCTCTCATCACTGCCACAGAAGTTCACATTACCTTTGTTTTGATAACAATAAATGGTCATTAGGTAGCTTTCCTGAGATTGGGTTAAGACATTCTCTTAAATGTACAAATGAGCTATTATAAGTATGAAAGCAATGGTTTAGAAAAATAAATTTAATGGCTATCAGCTTACAGAATTAATTAGAGATATTGGGGGGAGGGAACTGTCCCAAAGATGTGTACATATGCTGCTTAACATTTTCATCAATGACTTGAATAAAGCTTTAGAAATTGCATTTATTAAATTTGCAGATGGCACAAAGCTGGGAGCAACAGCTAATATAGTAGACGACAGAATTGCTATCCTGAAAGATCTTGCCAGGATAGAGAATTGGTTTAAATCTAACAAGATAAAATTTTCTGGAGATAAAGGTAAAGCCATATGGTGAGGTTTAAAAGTTAACTTCCTATGTACATGATGAGAAAAAACACTTGATTTGATTGCTAGTTGTCCAAAAAAAGATACCTATTTTAGTTGACTCCTAGAGCTCTAAGAATCAATAGTGATATGGCAGCCAAGAAAGATGATGTGAAATTAGAATGAACTAATAGAGGCATCATTTTAAAGAATGAGGAGGTCATTCTGTATGTTTTCATAGTTAGTCCATACCTGGAGTATTGTGTTCAGTTATGGGCATGATGATTTTGGGAGAACATAGATAGTAAGCTAGAGAGCACATAGAAGAAGGAAAACAGGATAAGGAAGGGATTTGAGTTCATGTCACATGACAATAATTGTTAAAAAGTAGGGATGCTTAATATGGGAGTGAGTAAATTCAAGATTATAATAGCCATCTTTAGATATTTGAAATGTTCGCGCAGAACTTGTTTAGAGATATATAATTTTAAAATGTTGATTTGGCTACATCACATATTTTGGTATATTTTCTCATTTTTATCACTCATTTTAATGAAATTATTGATTCTTTCTATGATTTGTTCTTTGACTCACTCCTTTAGGATTAACTTATTATTAACTTTAATCTATGTTTCCCATAGCACATTATTGAATGTAATTTTTATTGCATTATGATCTAAAAAGTACATTTGATATTTCTGCTTTTTTGGATTTGCTTGTAAAATTTTTATGCTTTAATACTTAGTCATTTTTTGTGAAGGTGCCATTCACCACTGAGGAAAAGTCTACTCCTTTCTATTTCCATTCACTTTTCTTCTGAGGTCTATCTTGTTTAACTTTTCTAAAATTATTCTTTAAAATTCTTTCTACAACTCTTCTTGCTCTTAAATAAGTTCTGTTATCAAAGGTCTGATAATTATTACTTTGACATTTTAAATAGCATCTGATTTTACTGATACAAGGAACTCCTAGTGAAAAACTCATTTTGCCTAAGAAGAGTGGCAACTTCTTATCAGTTTCTGGCCTCATAAAATTCTCCAGGGCACTTAGACATTAAGTGACTTGTTCAAGTGTGTGGGACCAAGGTTTTCATATTTCCTGAAACACATTTTTCCCCTTTAAGTGACAACAAAGCGGTTCTGGGACATTATTGGCCCTTGTTTCACTGAAAGGCCTAAAAAGCTCCATTCACATGGAATTGGGGACCCTCAGACTTTGGTGAATCACCATATTCTTCCCCACATCCTGCACAAGTTTTCATGTGGAGATGGAGCATTGAGGGTTTCTGGAGAAACTAAGGGCCACATTATCTTTGTCACTAACCTTTGCTGTGTTAGAGCAAATACCTTGTAACTGCCTCATTTTATCCCAACATTGAACCTGAAAAAATGTATTGACATTAAGCCTGCCCCAACACCTGAATAACATAGTCAAGTACATATAAATGGAAAGATTTGAATCCCTGCTTTCCTAGTTCTAGGCTAGTTCTTTGCCCACTAACTCACAAATGTTAGAATTCTTAACGAAAATTCCAGGAAGCCTGATAGTTTCTGTGTAAAATATAAAACAAAGATGAGAGAAATTTCACCTTCTGGGGAATTCCTGAGGACTAAATCATTTGAATGAAGCCCCGAAAAGGCAAGTCAGTAGGTTACCCGTGCTGCCTTTTTGTTCCATTTTCTCTATTTCTTTCCTTAGATCTAGCTATAATTGTGTTTAGAAAAGAAGCTCTCTTTCACTCTAAAGTTTTTCATGAAGAGTTTCAATGACTTTTAAACTCGACCGTTTCTTTCCCCACTGATTCTTTGGCTTGCCTGGACCTTGCTCTGAGGAAAGTGTTCTTTTCCAGTAGGACTCAGATTAATGTCTTGGCATGCTTGCATTACTGTTAAATAGGATTGTTGTCTTTCAAATTCTGCTCATTTGTCTTAAGCACATAGGACCTTCATTACTTCGAGTTGGTTAATCCTCTTGAGTGGTTTGGATCTTTTATATAGACTGTCTCCACCTTTCACATGTCATTGCTACACTCATTCAAAGCTGCCCAATTAACCTCCATACCAGCATGGCAGTCTTTTACCCTTTTACTCAGACTATTTTCTTTGGCTACTGTCCAGAATTCTCATTCTCCCAGCTACAGAACCAGTAGAGTGTCCTTTTATTCCTATCTTTACCATCCTGTGAGAGATCTTTAGATATTTCTTTATAAAAGTTCTCCCCAACAAATTGCTGATTGTTTCTAATAGCATTACAGTAAAGCCTGGAATGCTATGATAATAGTCAACAAAGTCAAGATCAAACACATTTCACTGCTTCCTGGTGGTCTTTAGTTGGGGAATACCCAACAATGACAATATAAACTCTGAATAAACTGACAATTTGGAAAAGGGAGTAGAGGGGAAATGCTGATATAGTTTTTAATTTGAAAAAAAAAGTTCCTATGGAAGAAATTATCCCTTCACTGTCTGCCCCTGTATCTGTACCCTCTGTGCCTTATTAAAATGTGATTATAGCCTGCCATTGTGGACTTTCCTGGTGAGTACCCAAAGATACAGGTGTACCTGCTTCCATTTCATTTCATAAATTAATTGAAATCTAGAAAGATAGAATGGAACCAGAATGGGATTGGCTTTAAGTGTCAAATAGAGAAGTTTTCATATTATCCTAAAGGCAATAGAGAAATGACATGGTCAGGTCTCGCTAGGTCATTGTTTATTCATTTATAATATAAAAGGACTGAATTTCATCATCTGCAAAGTTTTCTGAGTCTAGGTATTAAGGTCAGGAAAAAGTTCTTCAGAGAGGCTCCAAGATCAAATTTTGGTTAACTTCACAATATACAATATAAGCCAATGGTTTAACATATCAGCCACCCCCTCATCCCACCAAAAAAAGCTAATTTGATCTTACATTAGGTTGCTAGAAGCTTAATATACAGGAAAAAATGGATGTAATAGTACTCTGGTCAAACTGTATCTAGAGGATTAGAACTAAAGTTCTGGGTACCTCATTTTTAATGGGTAGCAGAGAAAGATGAAACAACTCAAAACAATGCTAAATGATGGTTGGTTAAATGAAGAGGGAGTTGAACCAAAAAAAAGACTTGGATAGGTAAAGTGATGAAGGAAGACACTAGTTGTCTCAAATATTTAAATGCCTGTCATCTGGTAGAGGGAATAGACTTATACAGAGCTCCAGAGAGTGGGACTAGAAATTCTGGGGTGTGCTGGAAACAGCTCAGTGAAAGATGATTGTTAACTTTTCAGCATGAGCATTTACACTTTAGAAAGCATCATAGGCTACAAATTAGACCCTGATTTATTGTTTTGTGATTAGCTAAATTTGAGAATTTTATTCAGTAATTTTGGTTGTGCCCAACTCTTTGTGACTCCATGAAACTTTGTCTGTGAGGTTTTCTTGGCAAAGATACTGGAGAGCTTTGCCATTTCCTTCTCTGGTGGCAAACAGGGACTAAGTGATTTTCCCAAGGTCTTACAGCTAAGAAGTTTCTGAGGCTGGATTTAACTCAAGTCTCCCTGACTCTAAGCCTAGCACTGGATCTAGCTTAAGAAAGTGATGGACAAAATGATAATCCAATTTAAACTCAAATATGTGTCATGCATGCACTTCCCTTCCCCCTTCCCCTGAAAATTGGTTGTTAAACATTTACCACAACACACCTGACTACGACCAATGACTAGAAGTTACAAAGAAACCCATTTGAACTCCATGTAAGGAAACACTTAGTAAGTAGGTATGGTTAAGGAGAAAGTCTACTAGATTGGGAGTCACAAGGTACTGGATTCTACTTTCACGATATCAGTAATAAATTGTATGACCTTGACCTGTTATTATTTCCTCTGGTAAATGGAGAGATTAGATTTTCTCATCTTCCAAAGGTCTTTTCTCAATCTAAGTTCCTATATGAGACAGTATCCTTTTTTGCTTAGCCACAGGTGAAATGGAATAGTCTCTAAGAGTCACTGGAGGTTTTTCAGTGGAAACCAGAAGACTAGTTGTTAGTGGTGGTATAGAAGGAATTTGTGATGTATGTGAGGATTGAATTAAGTTACCTTCAAAGTCCTTTCTGATGCTGAGATTGTATAATTTTGATGACCATTGTCTAGCTCCCTTATGTTTTAATAAAGTGGCAGTGACTAACCATGTACAGTATTATAATGTCTAGTTTTGATAGTAAGTAGACAGAATCAATCAAAAACAGTTATTAAACTCCTACAATGTGCCAAATATTGTGCTAAGTCCTGGAATTACAAAAAGAGCCAAAAGATAGTCACTACTCTAAAAGAGCTTATAATCTAATGTGGGAGACAACATGCAAACACACATATATATATATATATATATATATATACATATATATGTATATACACACACACATATACACATACATACATATATGCATATATATGTATGTATGTGTGTGTATATATATGTGTATGTGTATATATATATATACATACATATACAGAACAAGCTATATACAGGATAAATAGGAAATAATTAACAGAGGGAAGGCACTAGATTTAAGAGGGACTGGGGAAGACTTCCTGTAGGAAGGTTAGATTTTTAGTTGGGACTTAAAAAGCCGGAAAGGTCAATGGTCAAATTGGAGGAGGGAGAGAGTTCCAGGAATAGTCAGAGAAAATGCCTGGAGCTGGAAATGGAATGTCTTGTTCTTGCAATAGCCAGGAGGCCAGCAGTACTGGATCAAAGAATACATGTCAGGGAATAAGGTGTAAAAAGACTGGAAGGGTGGGATGGGGCTAGGTTATAAAGGACTTTTAATGTCAAACAGAGCATTTTGTATTTGATTCTGGAGGCAATAGGAAGCTACTGGAGATTTCGAATAGGTGTGGTTACATGATCAAACCTGCACTTTAGGAAATCACTTTAGTGACTGAACGAAGGATAGATTGGAGGGGAGAGAGACTGAGGCAGGTATACCCTCCATGAGGCTATTGCAGTATTCCAGATGTGAGGTGATGAGGGCCCGCACTGGAGTAGTAGCTATGTTAGAGGGGAGAAGGGGGCATATTCAAGACATGTTACAAAGGTGAAATTGGCAGGTTTGTCAATAGATTGGCTATGGGGGATGAGAGATAGTGAGGACTCCAGGAGTCCAGACTGCTAACCTGAGGGACCAGGAACATGGTGTTGCCTTCTACAATAAGAGGGAAGGTAGGGGTTGGGAAGGATTTAGGGGGAAAGCTAATTAGTTCCATTTTTAATATAGTGAGTTTAAGATGAATGCTGTGGAATGATTTCTGAAAGGCAGTTGTAGACGCAATATTGAAAGACATTAAAGTGTTCGGGGCATGAAAGGGAGATTTGAGAATCATCAGCATAGAGGTGGAAATTAAATGCATAGTAACTGCTGAGATCACCAAGTGAAGTAATATAGAAGAAGAAGAGAGGGCCTGGAGAAGACCTTGAAGGACACCTATGTTTAGAGGGTGTGATGTCGAGGAGGATCCAGCAAAGGAGACAGAGAAAGAGCTGTAAGATAGGTTGGAGGAGAGCCAAGAAAGAGTAGCTTCCAGAAAACCTAGGAGAATAAATGGCTATCAAGGAGGATAGAGTGATCAGTAGTGTCAGAGGCTGTAGGAAGCTTAAGGAGATGGAGGATTTGGAAAAGGCCATGGAATTTGGCAACTAAGCAATCATAGGTAGCTTTGGAGAGAACAGTTTCTGTTTAATGCTAAGGTCAGAAGCCAGATTGTAAGGAGTTAAGAGAGTGAGGGGAAAGAAAGCAGAAGCCTTCTACAGAAAGACCTTCTGGGGGAGTTTAGCTACAGTGGGCAGAAGACTTATAGTACAATTGTTAGTGGGTTTGGAAGGATCAAGGGGAGGGTTTTTTAGCATAAGAGAAACATTGGCATGCTTGTAGGCAGTAGGAAATGAAGCAGTTCAAAAAGAAAGATTGAAAATAGTGAAAGAGTGGGGATGATAGAAAAAGCAAACAAAATATCATGTTATGCCAGGGGTTCTTAAAGTTTTTTTTGCGTAATGGACCCTTATTTGGCAATTGGGTCATGCCTATAGAACCTTTCTCAGAATCATGTTTTCAAATGTATACAATAAAACACATAGAATTGCAAAGGAAAACAACTATAAAGAGGTAAGTTTTTTCCCACCCAAATTCACAGACCCCTTGAAGTCTGTCCTCTGAGTACATGGATCCTGTGTAAAGAGCCCCTGCATTATTGTAACATATTTTTAGGTTTGAAAATCAAGTTACAGAATAGAATTTAAGCTTAAAAAGTGTTTCACATACTTAACCCTCATTATATTGCTCCCCTGTATTGTCCTCCCTGCTCCTGATGCTTTTATCCCTTCTACCATCCATCGAGTCTTCCCTAGGAACAAAGAAAGATAGTTAAGCAAAACCAACTGGCATAGTCATTAAGTTGGAGTGTCTGTGATATTCTGCACCCATAGTCTTCAGCATCTGCAAGGAAAGGAAGGAGTTTTTTTTATTTCTTCTCTAGAGTTGCTATCATTCCACAGCATTCAGTTTTATTTTAATATTCTTTCTAGTTGCATTATTGTAGTCAACAGGTACATTACTTTCCTAACTCTGCTTAATTCACTGAGCAGCAGTTTATACCATTGTTTCCATATGTAACAGGCAGGCAGTCTAGGTTTGTGATTGGAAAACACACACACATACACACACGTACACACACACACATGCACACATACATACATGCACACATATACACGGAGGCACTTGAGGATCATTAAACTGTTAACAAAAAGAGGTTTTTGAGCCATAGCAGGAAAGGAATATTTGGTGAGATTTGAGCATTGACCCATATGACTGTAGCTTCTCTGCTTGACCCCTCACATCCCAGCTCTTTTGTGTATTTAGATCACCAGGTAGCCACGTCAATAGCTTAAGTTATAGTCACCTGGGCCAATTAGGATTCTTTAATACATTTGCCAATTTGCTGGCTGTGAGGTCAAACCTCAGAGTGACTGTAATTTGTATTTCTCTTATTGATAATCTGGGGAAATCTTGCATGTAGTTGTTTGTAGTTCATAAACCTAGTTTTAAACATTGTTCTTTTTCCTGTGTCATTAAAAAGTTATCAGCATTTCCAAAGATGTCTGGCCTCAACCAGGGAGTCTTTCAGCCCTGTTAGAATCAGGTTCATTATGTTAAACTCAAATTGTATTTTATCAGTGCATCTCTCAGGGCATTTATTCAGTACTGAAATGCAAATTGGCTTGAATCATGCTGTGACACAGAAGTGTCATGGGGCAATGTGGCGAAATGGTAGTGCTTTTGTTCATTTTGAATTTCTATTAGTGTTTTCTTTCTTTGCAATTGAATTCGAGATTTATTAATCTCCAACTAAATGTAGTGTGTCTATTGCTAGACATTTCTGGAGGTGGCAAATTGAGATAAGATAGAGTCCCTGGCCATAGAGTGTTTATAGTCTAGCCAATTCCTTCAGTTTCTCTAGGTGCAGATTGAAGAGATTTTAGGGGTGTGCAAAGTGATTTTGAAGCAAGAGAGAACTAATAAGTGAAGTCTTGATCTGTTACTGATTCCTGATGCTACAAATAAATCCTGTGCTTCCTTTTCTCCCAATAATTTGGAAAACTCATTTGTGTCTCTTTTGGCTTCCAGCTAGTCTATTTTTAATCCAGATTCTGCGTCTGTCACTGACTCTGATATGTTCCCTCTACTGAGCAGAGCCAGTCTTCTTTCTCCTATAGTATGTATAGCTAAAAGGATTTTTATATGCACATTTATACGGAAGGGAGCCAGTTGGCATTTCCAATTGCTTGGGATTAGTCTACTGGCAGTCACGGGAGTCCTTAGGAACCATTTTGCTCTCCTAGTTTAGCATGCAGAGCAAATTAGTACTTCCCAAAATAAGCTCCATTAAGTCAATGTCAAAGTTAGTATCTATATTAATCTTGAGAGGCCATTTATAATAGCCTTTCTCAAGGGGGCTTGTTTAGAAACATCATCTAAATTAGGACATAAGACTGCTTTTGGATGTCACAGGTAAGTGCTGGTTCTACCCCCAGATCCTCAAACACTTAAAAAAATCTTATTGATGGCTTTTGCATTGTATCATTTTCATTCTTTTCCAGCTTTAGATCCATGTTTGATTATAATTTATGAAGATAGTCCTTACCCCTCAAGCAGCTAGGTGGTATTATGGAGAAAGAGCCGGGCCTGGAGGTGAAAAGACTTGAGTTCAAATCTAGCCTGCACCATCTATGTGACCCTGGGCAAGTCACTTGCCTCTCTGTTTTCCTCAGTTTATTAAATGCCAAAAAGGGATAATAATAGCACCTACATTCAGGGGTAATGTTGAGAGTCAAATGAGATATTTGTAAATCACTTAGTACAGTTTCTAGCACATAATTCTTTATAACTGTTTATTCCTTCTCTTACTCCCTCAAAAACTCACCAAACCATCAATTTCAACAAAGGATAAAAAAGAAAGAGGAAAAAAATAATCAGTTCACCTAAAGTCAACCAAACCATAAAGCTCATGCAACAGCATGCATATTTGATGTTCTGAATCCTTAGCTTCTATTTCTTCAAACAAAGGACAGAGATCATAACCTCATATCTTGCCCAATGCTAATCTTGGTCACTTTAATTAAATAGCAGTGGTTTTCTTTCTGTTTTTGTTGTTGTTGCACTTTTATACCTTTACATTGTCACAGTTATTGTTTTCTTGTTTCGATTGATCTTAGCCCTCCCTCCATTTTGAATTGTAACTTATCATTGAATAAAGAAATTTTAATGAAATGGAAGCTAAGGGGCAGAGATGACACAGTTTTTCTAAATTTACTCAGCTGGTTAAGTAGCAGAGCTGGGGCTCATTGCTGTATGGCCTTAGTCAAGTCACTTAACCCCTCTGAGCCTCGAGATCCTCCTCTGTAAAAGTAAGATGGTGAACAACGTGGTGTTTGACAGCTCTAACATTCTATGCCTATTCTATAAAACAAGTCTTGGGATTTCTGGCCAATGAACTGCATCAAATTTTTTAATATGTCCTTAAACACACATCTAAAATTTTTACAATAAATTGATGCTGTCACTCATTCTCAGAAGACTGCTGTGATTCTCAATTGCTTTTTACATGAAGTTAAAACTCCTGAGTGTAGCATGTAAGGTCCTTCACTAATTTGCAAATTAATGATCCATGCTCCCAGTGGTCACTTAAATTGCCTGTTGCCTTTCATTATATCTAAAGCCCCAGGCAGATGGAGGCTTTGACCCTACATGAATGTCAGTTATCATTCATCATTCCCCTATGCCCAATAACCAAATAAAAGAAAGCTACATCTATTTGTAGTTAGGCATGCAAGAGCATTCTTTACTTATTTTCTTCTTTTCTTTATTATTATTCTTTTTCTTTAGGATGCATTAGCAGTTGAAGGGATCAGGAAAAGTCTCCTGGAAAAGGTGGTTCATGAGTTGTGTCCTGTGTCCTGTGACTTTGTGCTTGAGGTGAGTTGAGGAATGCATTTTTAGCATGGGGCCAAACATGAAGGTGCCCAGGTTAGGAATAGCAAGGCTAGTTTGGCTTGAACCATGATGTGCATAAATAGTAGTGACATGGTATAAATCTGGAATGACAGGTAGGAGCTAAGTTATGAAGACCTTTATATGCCAAAGAGAGGAGTTTATATGGATTTCTAGAGATAGCCACTGCAGTTTATTGAAGAGGGCAGAATAACATGAGATTTGTACTTTAGATATCTCACTTTGGCAACACTTTGTCTGCTTTACCAAATAAAGCTTCTGTGTCACTAGTCTGTCAGAACTACAGAGGTATAAGGATGCAGATGGGGCTGTTTTACAAGTACCTGAGACTTCATTTTCCATGTTTGCAATCAGCACTCAGATAAATTGCTTAAGGAGGTGAGGGCATAATCATCTTTGTTGGTATAGACTAGGCATCTAGGCAGTGCAGTAAATGGACTGGTGGGTTTGCAGTGAGTTCAAATTCAGCCTCAGATACTTATTAGCTGTGTGACCCCAGGCAAGTCACTTAACCTCTGTCTGCCTCACTGTCCTTATCTGTCAAATTGAGATGATAATAGCAACTACCTTGTGGGGTTGTTGTGAGGATGAGATAATATTTGTATGCCACCCTGTAAACTTTGAAGTGTCATGTAAATGGTTGTTATTATTATTAGACTGTCTGTAAACCCTGATGCTGAGGAGACATTTTTGGATTAGTGGTGAGAATTGGCAGAGCTTGGCAAACATGCAGTATACCCTGAAGTACACACATGGTTTCAAGTGTCTGGGAAACCTGAGTGGTTTTTCCCTTTTATTTGCACTGTAAGTGATCCACTGGTGTGCTCAACTGCAGGGGATGTAGCCAAAGAAATGAGTAAGGAATTCCCATTCCTTTAGATCTCTTATGTACTCAGTATGCACACTTCGGAGCTGGGGCTAAGGATCCCTCATGGACAAGACTGTGATGAGACTATAATTCAATTGTAGGCTACAAACCATGCAATGTATTCTGAGACTTCTCATTTTCTATGGGCATGACTAAGACACATTCATCTTTAGCTTTTCTTGAGTCTGTTTTCTGCATCAGCAAATGGAATAATCTAATAATCTAAATTCTAGATCTCTCCCTGGCCCCATGGGACATGACAAATTCTATAGATATATCATTCAAAGGAAACCTGGAGAAGTATTGTGATTATTCTGGAATAGCTGTCTAGATATCTAGAAATTTGGGAGACAAAATACAAAAATTAGAAAATAGTAATGTCTAGAGGCTATAATTCAGCAAGGAAGCAGTCTAATAGGTAGCATTGAGATTTACTGGGATGAAACTCATGGCAGGACTCTGGCTTATTAAAAAGGCATAGGACATAAGAATCAATCAGCAAGTAGAATACATTCTTTGGTTGTAGGAAAGATTGTTTTGATAAGATTGCTGGCCTTTGTTTCCTTCTGCTTCAATTCATTCCGAGCTTTGGTACTCCTAACCCTTTTCCTAGGACCTTGCCATGTTGACACACCAATACACTGTTACATCTACTTTTGTTTCCAACTTCTGTGCATATCTTTAAAAAAATCTAATTGGATTTTTGAGTTCACAGTGCGTTCATAATGGTTTCTTTAGACAACTCTCATTTTTCACTTATATCGAATTGTTTTCCTTTATGCTTTCAGAGGTTAATCAATTAGGGTTTCCCAGTCTTCATGGGCTAACTTCCCCTTTAGAAATTTAGATCATGGGATCCTACTTATCACTTCATCTGAACCTTCTGAAATCTGCTTTCCCATATCTAAGGCACATGAGAGACGATAACGGGCTATCTTCTCCTCTAACACAAACTCTAAGAGGGAATGCTCACTGTTCCACATAAGCTTCCATCAGTTTTACCCCATCAACAGATTTCTCCTGGTTATTGAGAATTATTTCCAGGACTGAAAGGTTACTTCTTAGTTCCTCCACTACTTAAAAGTTGAAATAACGTTTACAAGTCAAACATGTATTACCTCCTCTGATTTTTCCAGGGCAAGCAAGAAAAAAGTCCGGAATTCATCTAGATAATTAAAATCCCTCATCATTCATTTGTTGTATCCTTGGGCTGGACTTGTGATCTGTTTCCCAAACTCCTTATGTATTTCTTTCTGTCTAATTTGACTGTAATACTCTGATATAGGGTGAAATAGCTTTTTTTTTCTTAATTGAGAGATTTTTACCTATATACCTTCTGTTTAATGGATATCTTTGAGCATACTTTTGAATATTAATATTCCATATTATCCCTTCTCTATGCCACTTTACTTTTTGAAGCTGTCAACAACCTTCACTTCCTTCACACTCTGTCTTTGAGTTTTTGTTAGAGTAACCCCTCTTGGTTCATCATATACCTATCTGATTGGTCTTTCTTAAGTTTTCTTTGTTGGACCTTTATTCATGTCATCCCCACTAACTGTAGGTGTATACTAAGATCCTCTTCTCTTTTCTTTCTATGTTGTCAATAGATGATTTCATCAGTTTCATGGCCTTAATTACCATATCTAAGGAGATGACTGTCAGATCTCTTTTTCCAGCCCTAGTTTCTCTATTGAAATTTATGCTTACATCATCAACTATCTAACTTGTCATTTCTATCATTACGGCAACTCTTTCAATAACCTTTTCCCCCCTTTCCATTCACATAGCTACCACCCTAGTCCAGGCCCTCATTACTTCTTACCTTGACTTTTGTAATAGCCTCCTTATTGCTTTCCCTGACACAAGTCTCTCTCCATTCCAATATGTCTTCCACTGAGCTCTGTTCTTCATTCTGCATCTTTCACCCTTTGGGGAGGGAAAGGAGTGTGTCTAGTGAATCTACTTTGAGGTCTTTCATTGTCAATATTCAAAAGAAAAAGGAGAAAGTTTAATTAATCCAATCTTGGGAAAATAAATTAAAGAAGACATAAGGAAAGGAAATATGAAAAAAATTGAAAAACAGATCTAGATGGATTTAGTAAACAATTCTATAAAATGTTCATATATTTTGTATATTATATGAAATGTTATTACAAAAAATGGAAAAATGAGAAACCTTACCAATTCCTTTTATAATATGAATTTGGTTTTATATGTCATCCTGGGAGAGATAAAGCAGAGAAAGAAAATCATGGACCATGACTTCTAATAAATATCAACACATATAACTTTCATATAGCAACATATTAAAATATTATACACAGTGACAATGTTTGGATTATCCCAGAAATTTAGTGCTTATTCAATATGAAGCAAACTATAAATAAAATAGTTTATGATGTAATATAGTTACCAAAAAAAATCTTAGTGATATCAATACATCCAGAAAAATTTTTTAAAAGTAAAATGTACTGTCAATTTCTCTTGAAATTGCCACTACTCACTTAGCTCACTCCCTTAGTCTCTCTTTAGCATCACAATTGCCATAATTGGTCTGAATATAGGCCTCGTTATCCCTTCAAGTCTAACTTTTATTAAATCTGAATATATCTTACAAAATTGGGGTTATAGAACCAAAATCCAGGAGTTGAGAGAGACATTAGAGGTCATGAAGGCTAATGATGTCTTTCTGATGGATAAATGTCATCTACAAAACAAGGCTAATACCAGACAAGGCAAACCGCATTTATGAGAAAGCACTTTCCTTGCATATAATGCTAGAAATGAATATTAAATTATTCAATATTTGTAAGAATACTATACAATAATACCTCATCTAGGCAGAAGTCATCTATTTGAATAATTAACATACCACTAAGAATTACAAAGTTAAAAAGGACCTTTTAAAATGTGGCACCCTGAAATGGTGAATGCGATACTCTAGTAATATGTATATGTGTGTAATAATATACATGTACATACATACATATATACGTGTGTGTGTATATATATATATATATATATACACATATGTTTCATTGAGAGAGGAACGATGTAGTTTGTGTGTGTGTATACATATATACATACACACATATACATACCCACACACACATATACACATTTTTTTTAAATGCATGTGTATATATAGTCCAATATTCCTCTTCTCAATGAAACATTTCTTTGAGGAATATATAGCCTATCTTGAGGTTAGATCTCACTCGAGTAAATATGGTAAATGCAAAATTATTGACAAAAATCTTGAAAGGCTGTGGCTTCATGGACTGATGTGAAACTCATTTGGTGCTCATAGTTGTGACATCAATGTTTTCAAAAGACATTTTAAAACACTTTCCCCACAATTTAGAAACTTACTTCCTTCTCTGGATTTGTAGTATCATTTGGTATTTTTTTGAGGATCATGGAAAGAGACTTTTTTTAAAGTCAAGTAAGCAAGGATTTTTTTTTTAAATCAGAACTTTAGTTTGTTCTAAAGTAAAATAGTTTGCTCATAAGGTACTGTGTTTTTTTTTATTCCATAGGTTTTAGTTATCACCAAAGCAATAAAACTTTGTAGAAGACAAAAAGAAACACTTGCTTATTGAATCTTGAGGATAGTAAATGCAGACATGCTTGTTGACGGGACTATGAACCATCACTCCATTCATAAAATTTGGAATGGGCATAGAATACAAGAGTCATATGAGTTAGTCCTGTTCATAGGGCACTTGAACCTAGATTAATACTGCCTAAAGAAAACATAAATTTACAATTAAACATGACCTTCAGGATAAAACCTGGTAGTATCTTAGGAGTGGTAGAAGTGTCTCTTAGAAGAGACAACATTTCTGTCTAAACTTGAACCAGGTGACAAATTAAAACCTCTAAGATTCCTACGGATCTGGATAAAGCAGCAACAATCATTATGGCTATAAACATTTTTGGTCAAACATTACAGACAGATCTAAAATATGTTGAGATTTATTCGGCTCAGTAAACACAGTTGTTGAGTTATTGCTAAGCATAGTCCTACTGCGCTTATTTGATTTTGCAGTAGGATGTACAGTGAAAATGTGACTGTAATTTATCACACTGGTTGCTGATGAGGAGGTGTGTCTGTATTTGATATGTAGCCAATCTCTTCAATGATCTCTGAGAAAGAATTGACATACAACAGGTTTAAGTGAAAGCTGAACTATCTAGAGGAAGACTTATTGCATTTCAAATTGCAATGCAATGAATTTTTTCAGGTTTAGTGTTGGACAGGTGATTTATGGAAATATTTAGAAGTCTCTCCCCACTGCAAGAATTTTGTAATTTGTAACAGGAAATAAAAGAATGAGAAGACCAAATCCTCAGTTTGCCAACACCCACCAATCCAGTTAGTTAAGCATTTATTAAGCACCTTTTCTGTGAGGAACTGTATGGGCATCAGGTGGATTCTGCTGATGGGACAGTACCTGACCTCAAGGAGCTAATATTCTACCATGGATACATATCAAATTCAAATTGGTAAGCTCAAAATAAAGTAGAGTAATTTCACGAGGAATACTTGGGGCTCCAGGAAAAATTTAAACATGAAATAAGTAGTCAAGGGGTTTTAGCTTGTGAGAGGCATCTGGGGAGAGGGGAAAAGTCATAGAATTAGTCAGAGGCCCTGGAATCAAACCAAGATCTGCCACTTAATAGTGGTCATCTTTCCTGATCCTGTGCTTAAGAGAAAGTTGCTGAAGATTCAGAAGGAAAATAAGCTGCCTTATTTTTTCTGTTTCTCATCAAAATTCCCACCTTGCTTTCTAGACCTATTATATATTACTCTCTTTCATGCACTTTATAAGAATAATAATAGCAGCTAAGATTCTGAGGCTGGATTTGATCTTGAGTCTTCTTGACTTCAAGTACAGTGCTCTATCCACTGAGCCACCCAGCTGCCACACTCATTTTCTTGCTGTTTTTTACACACACACACACACACACACACACACACACACACACACCTCGCCTGGAAGGCATTCTCTCCTCACTTCCATCTTTTAGAATTTCTAGTTTCCTTCAAAGATCAATCAAGTCAAATACCACCTTTTCCATGAGGCTTTACACACTGCTGCTCTCCACTGAAACTACCCTATAACTGCTCTTCATGTGTATTTTGTGTAAACTTTTACGTTTATATATTGTTTCTTCAATAGAAAGCAATACTCTGTAGGGCAGGAACACTATCAGTTTTGTATTTCTATCCCCAGTTGTTGTTCAGTTGTTTCAGTCATGTCTGACTCTTTCTGACCCCACTTGGAATTTTCTTGGAAAGAATGACTTGCCTTTTCCTTCTTCAGCTCATTTTACAGATGAGGAAATTGAGGCAAAAGGGTGAAGTGACTTACCCAGGGTCACACAGTTAATAAGTGTCTCGAGCTGGATTTGAACTCAGGCCTTCCTGACCCCAGGCCCACTCTATCCACCGTATTCCATTGCTTCTGTCCCCAGGATTTAGCTCAATTTCTGGCACATAATAGGTACTTAATAAATGCTCTTTGATGTATTGATTCTCTCATTTTAAGTCATAGCTATACTTAATTCTTGGGAGACTAATTCAACAAGTACAGTAGTGTGCATAGTTTTTAGCAAGGATATTGACTCACTGAGGCTAAGAACCCCTCATTATAACCCTCTGGGTTGTCAGCCAGATGGTTATAATTAAGGAGTATACTTTTGGGATCTGGACTATAAATCTGGCATCTAGAACAAACCTCCTTATTGAAGGACTCGTTCTAGTCCATCAGCTAATTTATTTGGACGTTCTTCTTTCTATTCATTCAGTAATGATCATAAATTATTTCCTCAATGAAAATCTCCCTTGAAGGATCCGAGGGCTTTGCTATTTTGCAATGACTTCATAATATAGTCCCTGGATCTGAATTTCTTAATTTAAGAATGACCTTATCATATGCCATCCCTATATACGACACCAGTGGCCCACTTTCCCTTTGTATTCTTGGAGAACTATACTCTTAGCTTCTAACCTAAAGGAGGAAAAAGTTATAAATGTTCATCTCATGATAAAACTATTTTTTAAAACCAGTGACAAGTAGTTGGAAGGGAGCTGTATATTAATAGCCTTTCCTCCAATTCCTTAAATAACACAGGTATCTCAGAAATAATTAATGACCTGGAATATCCAAGAGTCACTCTACATAAAAGATTTGCTAACTATCATCGAACAATTGAATAGCACCTCCCCAGAGCACGGTGCCTGTTTGACAGTGGCCCAGTAAGAACAGGCTCCAGAAAGAAACCCAGCAAGCTTTTTTTTTTTTAACATATTAAGACCTTGTTCATTTTTTCAAAGGTAGGATTGCTAAAATCTCTTTCCTGTGGAACCTGATTTTTGCAAACTCTGTCATTCCATGTTTTTCCTTTTAATAAGACAATTAAAATCAAAAGAATGTTCAAGAAAGGGTGAGAGCCTGAATTGGCCATATCAGGATATCTGACAGTCAGAGAGAGGGAGAAGATAATATGGTAAGAGATAGGTCTGGAAGCTTTGTCTGTCAAGCTCAGCCACTTAAAATGTTAATTTTCACAAGGGAAAATAGGTCCAATTGTTTTATTTTTAGGTGGTTGGTGATGGACAGTCTAGTTTGATTTTTCGTCTATAAGGTGGGGTGTCATATTTCCTTCAGCACTCAGTGGCAAAGAGCTATAGATTAGAGTGCCACTGACTTGCTTACAGTAGAGGAAACTGCTGAAAGATAAGAAAATGGCATGAATTAATGCAAAAAAATTGCCAGAGGGAAGAAAGAAAGAGAAATAGATGATCTGATTATACATGCGGGAATGACAGTTGAACTTGCAGAAGTCCAGAGGTTTAGTTCACACATCCACCTGAACATTTACTCATTTGAAGCTTTTCCAAGAGAAAAAAAAGTATTTTCTTATAAGAGTATTGACAATGTTTTAAGATCATTGAAGATAATAGTATGATTGATCATTCTTATATTTCTATTCCCACTCATAAAAATAATTTTAAAATCTTAAAGGCCCACCAATAATCTATCATCACAAATTTTCCTTCATTCTGCTATTTGTTTCTGGAAAATCACATAATTTTCATGTGAAGGATTGCAATGCTTTCAGTAAACATGAATTTCAAACCAAAGGAGTATGAGGAATAGAAAAAGAAATACATTTATTTCAGTATTTTTGCCTTTAGCTTAAATCTTAGAAGAGGATGATTTGGTTTGTAATTACCCACTTGACAGAATATTAGATTTTCACAGATAAAAGCATTCTTGGTTGTCAGATTGTCCAATCTATGCTTGAAAAAGAATTCCTATGACATGTCCTGAAAGTGACCATCCAGTCTTTGAAAACCTTTAATAAAGGAGAAACAATTAAACTGTTGGCACAGGCCATTCCACTTTTAGACAGCTTTGTTCAGCAGCTTTAGTCTGAAATTTAGACTAAATTTATTTCTTTACAGCTTCCATCCATTGCCCCTCATTCTTCCCACAGGGACCAAATAGCACAGGTCTAAATCCACATAGCACATGACAGATACCCACATGTGTCCTAAGTCTTCACTTCTCTAGCTACAACACGGTCAGTTCCTCAGCCTCCTTTTGTAGCATGAACTCAAGGCCATTTAATATTCTAGTTGTTCTCTTCTAAGTGTTCTTAAGCTTACTGTTGTCTTTTCTGAGTTGTTCTACCCCAAACTGATAATAATAATGATAAGGGCTGACTAAAACAGACTACAGTAGGAATATCCTTTCCTTATTCCTGGAAGATATGCCTCAGCTAGCTCAACTGAAGACTGAATTTGCTTTTTTACTTGTCATATCACACTCTTGATTCATATTGTTCTTTTAATCCAATGAAAACCCCAGGTATTTTTCATGAAAATTGCTGTCCGGCTATGTCTTTGCCATCTTATACTTGTGAAGAATTTTGTTTGTTTCTTTGTTTTTTTAACAAGTATAA
Organism: Trichosurus vulpecula; assembly: GCF_011100635.1. Taxonomy (NCBI): domain Eukaryota; kingdom Metazoa; phylum Chordata; class Mammalia; order Diprotodontia; family Phalangeridae; genus Trichosurus; species Trichosurus vulpecula. The sequence continues at coordinate 60,196,404 of NC_050578.1, forward strand.
GATACCCTATTTAATTTCTACTTTCTGCATTTTACTTCCTCTTTACTATATTTTAACTACTTCCTAAATTAATAAGTGCATACTTGCATATATTTCCCTGTATTTTTTCATATTACAGTACTTTTGATTGGATTTGTAAGGCTTCAGACCAATGCATTCTTTCTAGTCCTTCTAAGATGTAAACCAGCCCTTACCAGAAGTTTATCATTCCTTTATTTTAAGGAAACCCAAATCTCATTCTCAATCATCCCAAGGTTATTATTGTGGGGGTGAAATGAGATAATAATCATTATTCATATTTTTCACATTCTTAACCCATGTAATTGACTTCTGCCTTTCCTTTTGAAATTTCTTGCCTTTCATGTGCAGAACTGATGAAAACACCAACTGTACCTTTAAGTTTCTCATTCTCAAGACTCACTATCATTTGGCAATGTTTTCTAGGTTCCTTTTGTGCCCATGTGGAGCAACAGCACTGGAATTCCACTTTATTCTTCAGATCATTTTCCCCCTCCCTCTTTATAACCCCCAAATTGATTGTTTCCTGCTAATTACCATCATTTTCCCCCTCTATAATAAAATTTAATCTTTGTGACCAAGCTATCTCATGTAATGAGGGGTTCAGTTATATTTGGGGTGGGGTGGGGCTTAGAGTTCGTTTTTTCCCTAGCTTGTGTAGTGGCAAGCAGGATGAGACTTTTTGCTTTTTTTTGTTCTGGAGTACTTCTCAGCCCTAAGGCAATCAAGTGCCTTTGAGTCTTGCCTTTCTTTCAATTAGGAGTCTTTGATTGAATCAGGAGTATTTGATGACCTGCTTAAGTCAGGGGAAGGCCTATGTCATATGCATTTGAGTCCCATGGTTGTGACACCTTTTGATCCTGAAGAAGTGTATATATACTCTGAGGTATATATATATATAGTGTATATATATATATATATATATATATATATATATATATATATATATACACTAAACCTGAAAAAATTCATTGCATTGCAATTTGAAACGCAATAAGTCTTCCTCTAGATAGTTCAGCTTTCACTTAAACCTGTTGTATGTCAATTCTTTCTCAGAGACCATTGAAGAGATTGGCTACATATCAAATACAGACACACCTCCTCATCAGCAACCAGTGTGATAAATTACAGTCACATTTTCACTGTACATCCTACTGCAAAATCAAATAAGCGCAGTAGGACTATGCTTATTTTGCTTGGGGTTCACTCATTGGCTCTCTGGCAATTGTATGTATTGCTATGGTTAGATGGTTAGAAGCCTGTCTGTTGATCTGTGTCTTTTTTCTCAGCTTGTAATTCCTGTTGTAATTTCTGTTTGTATTTTCTCTGAAGTTCAGGGTGCTGACTTTTTCCCCTGAACTAAGTGAATGATATATCTATGTTTAATTAAAGTGAGATTGTAAACCTCTTAAAGTTGCTTTCCTTAGAAAAGCAGATCAAAGAACTTGTGCTAGTAGCCCTCCTATGTGCTGCTGTTATTGGCCTTCCACAGTCATGTCAAGTAGCATTGTTGTTACAGCTTGTAATAAAATCACTATTTTATCACTCAGTGTATTGTCACCAATGCCTTGGAAAACATTCACTTCATAACAGCTAAAGAAAAGTTTTATTGACATGTGGAAGAAAAAGAGTATACTACAGAGCTCATGGGAACTGAAGGTACTTTCTAACGTTGAACTTTCTCCCCAGTTATGCATCAAGTAGAGTTCTCAGCAGGTATAACTCTCCCCAGTTTTTCAGTAGCATTGTCAAAGTTCTCATCAGCCCCCCAAAGGTGGCATCAGTGTCATTTTATTATGGGCACTCTTTACCATATGCCAAAAGAATAGCTGTGGTCCTCTGTCTTGCCAGGACACATTTATCCCTGTGCCACAGCAACTGCTCTCTGTAGGTTCTAGCTAATGGTTTGATTCTTACCTGAGGAAGTTCACCCAGGAATGCCCTCACAAATCTTAAATCTCTTCCTATCCATTGGCTGCTTCTGTGATGCCTACAAACATACTCAAGTCACACACATCATTAAACAAAACCTTCACTTGATATGTCCAACTCTCCTTGCTAGCCACCATCTTATATCTCTTCTTCCTTCCTCTTTGCTAACCTCCTAAGAAATGCATCTGTGCCTCTCCTTTTCCTCTTCTCACAGTCTTCTAAACTCCCTGTAGTCTGGCTTCTGACTTCATAATTCAACTAAAATGTCTCTCTTCAAAGTCACCAGTGATCTCTCTTAATTACCAAGCAATGACCTTTTTTCAAGCTTCATTTTTTGACCTCTCTGTAACCTTTTTACATTGCTACCTTCTTCTGGTTAGTCTTTCTTCCCTAGGTTTTCATGACACTGCAGATTTCTAGATCTCCTTCCAATTCTCTGATCACTCTTTCTCACCCCATTTTCTTCATCCTTCAGCCAGGTCATTCCCACTAAACATGAGTGTTCCCCAAAGACTCTGTTCTGGGCCCTCTTCTCCCTCTACTCTCTCACTTCATTATCACATCCACTCTTCTAGGCTAAATTAACATTTCTCTACATATAAGCATGAGATCTCTTTATCTAGACTTATCCTATCTCTTGTCCTCAGTATCATATCACCACTTGCTCTTGTACATCTCCAACTGGATGTTTCATAGATGTCTCAAACTCAACATGTCTAAATTTGAGTTTCAGTTGGAACTCTTTATCTTCTATGCAACAACATTTTCCAAACCATCCTTTTACTCTCCAGTATGTTATCATCTTCCCATTCACCAAAGCTTCAACCTGTAATGATAGCTAACATTTACATGGTGCTTATTTGTGCCAGATGCTGTGATAACTGTTTGTCAGTTATCTCATTTTATTCTCATAACAACTCTGGGAGTTAGGTGCTATCATTTTTTTATTGTTTTAACTTCTTTATTTGTTTAATATATTTTAGTTTTCAGCATTGATTTCCACTAGATTTTGAGTTACAAATTTTCTCGCCATTTCTACCCTCCCCTCCCCCACACCAAGATGGCATATATTCTGATTGCCCCATTCCCCAGTCAGCCCTCCCTTCTGTCACCCCACTGCCCCCTCAATCCACTTTCCCCTTACTTTCTTGTAGGGCAAGATAGATTTCTATGCCCCATTGCCTATATATCTTATTTCCCAGTTGCTTGCAAAAACAACTTTTTTTTTGAACATCTGCTTTTAAAACTTTGAATTACAAATTCTCTCCCCTCTTCCCCCCACCTACCCTTCCTAAGAATGCAAGCAATTCAACATAGGCCACAAGTGTATCATTATGCAAAAGCCTTCCACAATACTCCTGTTGTGAAAGACTAACTATATTTTGCTCCCTCCTATCCTGTCCCCCTTTATTCAATTTTCTTCCTTAACCTTGTTCCCCCTTCTTTCCTGTGGGGTTAGATACCCAATGGAGTGTGCATGTTATTCCCTCCTCAAGTCAAATCCAATGAGAGCAAGATTCACTCATTCCCCTTCACCGGTACCCTCTTCCCTTCTAACAGAACTGCTTTTTCTTGCCACTTTTATGCAAGATAATTTACCCCATTCTATCTCTCCCTTTCTCCCTCTCTCAATATATTCCTCTCTCATCCCTTAATTTGATTTTGTTTTTTTTAGATATCATCCCTTCATATTCAACTCACCCTGTGCCCTCTGTCCATATATATACTACCCCAATACTGAGAAAGGTCTCATGAATTATACATATCATCTTTTGATATAGGAAGGTAAACAAAACAGTTCAACTTTAGTAAGTGCCTTATGATTTCTTTTTCTTGTTTTTCTTTTCATGTTTCTCTTGATTCTTCTGATTGAAAGTCAAATCTTTCAATTCAGCTCTGGTCTTTTCACTGAGAAAGCTTGAAACTCCTCTATTTTATTGAAAATCCATATTTTGCTTTGGAGCATGATACTCAGTTTTGCTGGGTAGGTGATTCTTGGTTTTAATCCCAGTTTAGCTCCATTGACATCCAGAATATCATATTCCAAGCCCTTCAGTCCCCTAATGTAGAAGCTGCTAGATCTTGGGTTATTTTGATTATGTTTCCACAATACTCAAATTGTTTCTCTCTGGCTGCTTCCAATATTTTCTCCTTGATCTGGGAACTCTGGAATTTGGCGACAATATTCCTAGGTGTTTTCTTTATGGGTTTTTTTTCAGGAGGTTATCGGTGGATTCTTTCAATATATATTTTGCCCTCTAGCTCTAGAATATCAGGGCAGTTATCCTTGATAATTTCTTGAAAGATGATATCTAGGCTCTTTTTTTGATCATGGCTTTCAGGTAGTCCAATGATTTTTCAATTATCTCTCCTGGATCTATTGTCCAGGTCAGTGGTTTTTCCAATGAAATAGTTCACATTGTCTTCCATTTTTTCATTCCTTTGATTTTGTTTTAGAATATCTTGATTTCTCCTAAAGTCACTAGCTTCCACTTGCTCCAATCTAATTTTTAATGTGGTCTTTTCTTAGTGGTCTTTTGGACCTCCTTTTCCATTTGGCTAATTCTGCCTTTCAAAGCATTCTTCTCCTCATTGGCTTTTTGGAGCTCTTTTGCCGTTCTATTTTTAAGGTGTTATTTTCTTCACTATTTTTGGGTCTTCTTTAGCAAGTCATTGACTTGTTTTTCATGATTTTCTTGCATCACTCTCATTTCCCTTCCCCAATTTTTCCTCTACTTCTCTTACTTGCTTTTCCAAATCCTTTCTGAGCTCTTCCAAGGCCTGAGACCAATTCATATTTTTCTTGGAGGTTTTTAATGTAGGCTCTTTGACTTTGTTGCCTTCTTCTGGCTGTATGTTTTGATCTTCTTTGTCACCAAAAAAAAAAAAAGATTCCAAAGTCTGAGTCTGAATCTGAGTGCGCTTTTGCTGCCTGTTCATGTTCCCAGACAACTACTTGATCCTTGAGTTTTTTGTTGGGATATGACTGCTTGTAGAGTAGAGAGTACTTTTTGTCCCAAGCTTTAGGGGCTTCTACACAGCAATCTCTGCCACACCAGCGTTCCTTCTCCCCCAAGAACTGCAAACCAGGATTGCAGCCTAGGCCAGGTAGGGTAAAGCAGGCTTTGTACTCCCACTCTAATCCGCTGCTCAATTCCTCCCAACAGGTGGGTCTGGGTCCTGAAGCAACTGCAGCTAGGCCTATGGAAGCAGCCTCAGAGCTGCACCAACTCTGCCACCCCTGGGGCAGTGGACGACCATGAATTTCTTTCACTCGGCCCAGAAGTTATTTCCCACTAAGCTGCTCCATTGTCTTTGGGTTGAAACATCTGGAAACTGCCACAGCTCAACGATTCAGGGCCCTACTGCCTGTTCCAGCCAGTCTGGTTGGTCTTGGCACAGCCCACGCTGGGCTCTGCTCCACTCCGCTCCCAGCTCCATACAATAGACTCTTCCCAGCAACCATCCAGCCTGTCCTGGGCCGGAGCCCTGCTTCCCTCTGCTATTTCATGGGTTCTGCAGCTCCAGAATTTGTTCAGAGCCATTTTTATAGGAGTTTGGAGGGACCTGGGTGAGAGCTTAAGCAAGTCCCTGCTTTCCAGCTGCCATCTTGGCCCCACTCCCTCTAGGTGCTGTTATTATTCCCATTTTGCTGATGAGGAAATTGAGGCAAACTGAGGTTAAGTGACTTGTCCGGCATCATGTAGTTAGTAACTGAGGTTGAGTTTAAACTCAAATCTTCCTGACTCAAGGCTTGGTACTGTATCCGCTGTGCAGCCTGTCTGCCTCCCAACCTAGGTGTCATCCCTGATTCCTTGCTTGCATTCATCCTGAATATCGATCTGCTATAAAATAGTATTTCTTCCTTCACAACATCTCTTGTCTATTTCTGCTTCTTTCTACCCATACAATTACTGCCCTAGTACAAATCTCATCACCTCATACTTGGACTATTGCAATAACCCTCTGGCTGGTCTCCCTGCCTCAAGTTTCACTTCACTACAGTATGCCCACCATTCAGTTGCCAAAGGGATCTTCCTACAGCTCAGGTCCAGACAGGCTGACTCAATGTATAGTAAACTACCTTGGGGATCAAATAAATTTTTAAGGACTTTTAAGCCCTTCATGATCTGATGCTATCATAACTTTCCAGTCTTTGTATTCTTCCCTCTCATGTATGATTTGAACCATTGATATTGGCCTCCTTGTGATTCCTTGCACATGACACTCAAATCTACCTATTTTGTACTTTTCACTGGCTATCTCCATGCCTTGAATACTCTTCTTTGTAACCTTCATGGCCAAATTTACCTTGTTTTCTTCAAGATTATGCTCAATCCCCCTCCTCCAAACCATTAAGAAGCCTACTCTGTGAATTCCTTAAGAACAAGTGGGCTTTTTGTTGTTTGTTTGCCTTTCTTTTCATGCTCAGTGCTTTTACCAGTATCTGGAACAGAGGAGGTTTTTAAGAAAAGCTGGTTGACTGATTCATCCTTACATGATGTTAGTACCTTGCTTCTGTGATCACCTTCCATTTATACTTAGATGTACATAATTGTTTCCCCCCAGTGGAACGCGAGCTCCTTGAAAACAGGAACTTTGCTTTTGCTTTCTTTGTGTTCCCAGGACTTAACGCAGGGTCTAACACACAGTAGATATTTAATAAATCTCTATCAACTGATTGCCCCTCTAATCTCCAAGATTAGTCACTCACCCTAAACTTAGACATGGTGACTCCAAAACAACTCTATTTTCTTGCCGTCATGCTTATGATTGCCACCTCACCAGTGCAGAAGCCTGACGAAACAATATTGCTTCCAATTGTCCACAGGTACAACTGAGCAGTTATTCAAATTACTTACTGATGCTACCCACAAGTCGTTGGAGGGAGGGCAAGAAGGAATGATATAGTATTGTTGGCAATACTGCCCATTAGGGGATTATGGGAAAAATAAAGAGAGCGGGAAAAGTCCCAGATGTATTTCAAAACCCTAACTTGACATAGCTCTGCTTAGATGAAAAAGAGTTTACTGGAGAAATTAGTGACATGACAAAAAACATCTGCTTTCATGCTATGAAGAATAAATCCAGATTTAAAAAAAAATATTTTCCCTTGTCTACATGATTAGAGTTGCTTTTAGGTTTGTTTTTTTTACTCAATGCAAATGTACCAGGTTAAATGTATGTATGTGTTGTGCTTGACTATTATCACTTCTAAAAGAAAGTTCTTTTGGTGGTTTGGGGGAGGTGATGAGATAGTGGGAAATGATAGATTTACAAAGAAAAAAAGGAAAAGAAAAAAAGAATAAAAATAAAATATAAAAAATACAAGGAAACAAAATAAAGTTCACAAACCTACACAATGCAATTTGATTACTACACTCTTTCTTAAATTTAATATAAATTTTTTAAAAATTATATAAGAGAAATTCATGGCTTCAGATCTAGTCTTTATTCTTGTTCTTTGCATATTAGAAGTTCTGACTGTGTATTATTAAAGTTATAACTTTAAAACCCTCATTAAAAATGGAGTTAGGATAAAGGTGAATAATATGCATATCAATCAGTCATCACCAAATATGCCAAACACTGCACTACTTACTGAGGACATAAAAACCAAAAAGAAATAGTGCCTGTTTTCATGGCTCTTTTTATAAGGACTTCAGAAATTCTTCTGCATTAAAAGCAGAATGAGAAGGAAATATCCATTTAATCTGTCCTTCTCAAATCCCCTTACACAAAGTTTACTTAACACCCTCCTTATTTTTTTCCACTCCGTGTCTCATACCTGACCCCCATCATCTTTGTAAAACATACATTGTGGAGGAACTAGCATCATTTTTACATAATGTTTGGGTACTGAATAATGGATTCTGCTGTTATTATGAATAGTTCTCTGCTTTGAAACTTTAAACTGCTCTCAGATGCCAATGGGGAGAGGCATGGGTATATGAAAAACAACTCTTTAATGGATGAGTGTCATTGTATCCTCTACTCCTTCCCAGGATTGAGTATGTGATTTCACTTGAGGGAAATTTTATACCTAGTGTTATCTTTCTTCCTGTCGTGTTTGTCAAAGAATAGTGCAGGTTGAAAAAATCTAGAACAATAAGTAATGAAGCGAAGGGGGAAAATGTTTCTGGTTTATGTTTTTTAGGGTTTTTTTAAAAACAAAATAATATTAAAAACCCATCTTAGAAATTCCACTCACATCTGAAGCGTGGAAGCCAGTTAGATAGCTTTGTCATCCCCAAGGCACTAAGGCACTACCTAGTAGATGAATATGGTACATATCCTTAGCATCCTTATTGTCAATTTGCTTACAATTTACTAAGTGGGATGCTCTCCAAGGCAAGAATCTATGCTTTGCTTCCTCCTGCCTCTCTTGTCTATTCTCATAATTGTAACCTCTCCTGCCACAAGCGCTCACTGTGCACATTTAAATTTGAGGAAAATGTTTGCATCTGCCTCATTTCAAACCTATGTAGTGAATATACCTAAGTATCTACCAACGAGTTAATCAATCACTCCATACTCCAGCATTTATTATGTCTACTATGTGTCAGGCACTGAGCTAGGCATGGGATATACAAAGACCAAGAGGAAATTGTGCTTTGCTGCAAGGAGCTGACATTCAATCAGTTAAGAAAACATTCACATGCATATGTAGATAGCATATGAGAATATAAATATATATGAAAAAATGAAAGATTTAAGGGCATTAGCAGTAAATAGGGAGAGGAGATCATGGAAGATCTCATGCAGGAGTTGGTATTTGAGCTGAGATTTGAAGGAAGCTCAAGACTGTCAGAAGTGTTGAGAAAAGTGTGAGCTTTCTATGTTAGGGACAGATTGTGCAAAGACACAAAAATAGGAAATAGTGTATAGTATATAACTTCTCTCTCTGTCCTGTTTACCAGATGATGTAGTAATTCTTAATTCTTGTCCTATGGCCCCGTCGATGCCCTGAAGAAGCATTTATTCTTGAACTTGCCATCAAAGGGTTTTTGGTTTTTGTTCTGTGTTTTTTTCCCTCAGAATGAGGACATATGGGTTAACTCCTCAGAAATGAAAGAGTTCATGTCTTGAAGCTGTACCCTGGCAATGACTTCAAAGGGAGATGCAGAAAGAAATGCAGAAAGGAGAGTTCTTCCTAAGGAAAAGGACACAAGACACTGTAGAGAGAAAAGAAAGAGGATGCTAGAAGGAGCAGAAATGGTCTTAGCATACCTTCCCCAGCCACCCTTGCCATCACCAAGAGAGGAGCTGATACTAGTGTTGATAATAGAGGGAGCTGACATGTAGAGAGATAAGAATTCCTGGACCAAAGTCCCAGATGTATGCCCAGACTTAGAGAAAGACACAGAATGAGAAGTGATGTGCTAGAGAGATTGACATCTCTATCTATATGGCCTCTGTTAGGTACTGAAAAGTACCTTATACAAGTTGCTTATTGTTTAATGTGATTTCAATGAAAATTTCCTAATAAAATTAAAGAAACAGAGGTGAAATGCTCTAAGAAAAATTGCCTGCCCTTTATTGATTTCTTGGGTCACTAAGTAAAAACAGCTATAGGAAGTTTTCAGATTTGATGTGTAAGTGATATCTTTTTATTACACCTTCAGGCTCTTCCCACAAATACCAAGGTTGAAAATTTATGAAGTGAATGGGTGCATTTCTCTCACTAAACAAATAAACAAAAAGGCATGGCAGCAGATCAAAGTCATAGTAATTTGGGTCAGTTTCTTGGACAGCAAATTGAATATAATTAAGACACAGGTAGAACCTTCATCAATGTTGCCCATGGAAAATAAGTGATACAGCTGAAAAAGATGACTTACAAATTGAGCCACTGGTTGAGAAAATGAAGTGTGAGGGTAAAATTTGTATGTAGGACAAAGGTATAATAGGAGAATGTTTTGAGTCTTCAATCATCCAGATCAATGCTGGAGCTATATTTCTATGTCCAAAGTAGAACAGCAAACAGCATCTGGGTTTGTGTCTTAATGATAGTTCCCACCAAAGAAGGAATTCTAATCTAGATCTAATTCTCTGTCTCTCTCTGTCTGTCTTTGTCTTGCTATTTCTATTTCTGTGTCTGTCTGTCTGTCTCTCTTTCTCATGCACCCACATACCTACGCAAGGAATTTGCTTCTGGGGAGGAAACAATTGGAGTATTGAGAGAATGTAACCACTTCATTCTAGTGTTTGTAATAGTAGGAAGGAAAGATGGCAATGGTTTATCATGTACTCTAGATTTTTAGAGACCTATTTTAAGGGGTCCTAACAGCTGAAATTCCATAGTGAGCTGAAGAGGTATGGGACACTCTTAAGAATGACTTACCAAAGGACACAAAAGAAAACAATTCTAACGAGAAGGGGAAATGGTAGTTGTCTGAACAATGTGGATACATAGGAAAATCATCAGCTTCCTTAGATTTAAAAGGGGCATACACAAAAAATGGAAGTAATGGAAAGTAATAAAGAAGGAATACAAAAACATGTGGCAACAGATGTTCTTCTGGGCTGAAGAAAGACATAAATTTTTCCAATTTCCAAAACAGGGGACAAAATAGGCTAGGCCAGTGAGCTTGACTTTGATTCTTGGTTAAATTTTAGAATGGCTTTTCCTTATTGAAAAGTTGGTTGGTTATTTAGGTAAGGAAACTAGGTCCCCAAAAGGTGGGCATGACTTTTTCAAGAATAGATCATGGGTATCAAAACCAAGATGGTGGAATAAAGAAGGAACCCACCTGAGCTTTCTTAAAATCATAACCATACAACTATAAAGTAATGCCTCAAAATGAATTCTGGAGTGGCAAAATCAACAAGAGGACACATTCGAACAATTTTCCAGCCCAAGACAACTTGGAAAGTTGGCAGGAAAAATCTATCTTGCTCAGAAAAAGGGGGAGTGAAGTCCAGTGCAGCCTGGGTAGTGTAAGCTAACAGCCAGATCCTAAGTCATGGAGATCCCAGTGGTAAGGCCCCATGGCCCTTGATCTAGCCCAGAAACAAGTCTCTATACTCGCTGGGACCCTAGCCAGCCCATGGGAGATTCATCTTAGCCCCTGACCCTGGCTGAACAAGGCAGTGAGGCTCCATGGCCATTGACATAGCTGAGCAGGTAGGCCCTGTAGTCCCATGCAAGAAGATTGGGAAAGAGTCCCTCTAAAAAAAGGTTCATAACCCAAATTTAACATAAAAGTCATAAAATAGGCTGGAAAAAGAGAAAAAAGAACAAAAAAACTTGGCTATAGAAAGTTACTATGGTGACAGAAAATTAAAACACAAACTCAAAGGCAGACAACAATGTCAAAATACATATATATGAAATCTCAAAGAAAATGTGAACTGATCTCAAAAAATTCTTGGAAGAGCTCAAAAATGATTTTTAAATCAAATTAGATAAGTATAATAAAAATTGGGAAAAGAAATGAGATACAAGGAAATCATAAAGAGTCAACAGCTTGGTAATGAAAGCACAAAAATGAAAAAAGATGTATAAAATTTCACTGAAGAAAAGAACTTCTTAAAAGTAGAATTAAAAAAATGAAAAGGGAGATTAAAAATCTCACTGAAGAAAATAATTTCGAAAAAATCAGAATTGGGAAATAGGAGGTAATGATACCATGAAAGATCAAGAAACAATAAAACAAAATCAAAAGAATGGAAAAAATAGCAGAAAATATGAAATCTCTTACTGAAAAAAAAACCTGACTAGGAAAAGAGGCACAAGAGAGATAATTTAAGAAGTATTGAATTACCTAAAAGCCATGACAAAAAAAGAGCCTGGACATCATATTGCAAGAAATTTTCAAGGAAAATTGTCTATAGCTTAGAACAAGAAGGTAAAATAGAAATAATTCATTGATTATCTACTGAAAGAGTTCCCCAAATGAAAAAAAAAACAAACAAAAAAACTTCCCAGGAATATTATAGCCAAGTTCTAGAACTCTCAAATCAAGGAGAAAATACTGCAAGTAGCCAGAAAAAAGTGAAATATCATGGAACCACTCTCAGGATTACAAAGGATTTAACAGCTTCTATTTTAAAGAACTGGATGGCTTAAAATATAATGTTCTGGAAGGCAAAGGAGCTAGAATTACAACCAAGAATCACCTACCCGGCAAAAGTGAGCATAATCCTTCAGGAGAAAAAATGGATATTCGATGAACTTCAGGACTTTCAAGCATGCCTGATGAAAAGACAAGAGCAAAAAAGAAAATTTAGTTTTCAAATACAAGACTCAAGAGAAGCATAAAAAGATAAATAAGAAAGTGAAAACAAGTATTCAAAAAGGTCAAACTGTTTACATTCCTACATAGGAAGATAATACTTGTAACTTCTAAGAACTTTTTTATTATTAGAGCACTTAAAAAGAGCATACATAGACAGAGGGCACAAGTGTGAATTGAATACGATGGGATGATCTCCAAAAACAACGAAGGGGTGAGAAAGAGGGATGCACTGGAAGAGAAGGGAAAGGAGAAGTAGAGTAGGATAAATTATCTCACATGAAGAAGTACAAAAGACCTATGACAGTGGAAGGAAAGATGGGATCCTACCACAGAGGGAGTCCTACCAAACTACTTCTATGAGACAAATTTGATACTGCTGCCTAAAACACGAAAAGTGAAAACAGAGAAAGAAACCAAGAGACCAATTTTCCTAAAGAATATGGATGCGAAAAAATTTGCCAAAATATCACAAAGATCTCAGACCATGACTAGATAGAATTTATACCAGGAATACAGGCTGGTTTAAATTAGGAAAGCTATCAGTAAACTGACTATATAAATAATGAAAGCAACAGAAGTGGTATGATTATTTCATTAGATACAGAAGGAAAAAAATACGTCTGATGAAATAAAACACCGATTCCTATCATAAACACAAGAGAACGTAGGAATAGATAGAGTTTTCCTTAAAATAAGTAGTGTCTATCTAAAACCATCAGCAAGCATTATCTGTAATGGGGATAAGATAGAAGAATTTTCACTAAGATCAGGGGTGAAGCAAGAATGTCCATTATCATAACTATTATTCACAGTTGGACTAGAAATGCTAGCTATATACAATAAGAGAAGAAAAAGAAATTGAGGGAATTAGGAAAGGCAATGAGCAAACAAAACTATCACTCTATTGAGGATGATATGATGGTATCCTTAAAATATGCTCAAGAATCAACAAAATAGTTGAAATAATAATTATAGAAAAGTTATGGGATATAAAATAAATCCATACAAATCATCAGCATTTCTAGATATTGCCAATGAAGCCTAGCATCAAGAGATAGAAAGAGAAATGCCCTCTAAAAACCCATGGACAATATAAAATACTTGGGAACCTAGCTGCAAAGGCAAACTCAGGAGCTACATGAACCCAATTACAAAATATTTCACACAAATAGTCAGATCTGAACAATTGGAGAAATTTTAATTGCTCATGGTTAGGCTGAACCAATATAATAAAAATGACAAATGACACTTCTATTTAAACTAATTTGCTTACTCAGTGCCATATTAATCAAACTGTCAAAAATATTTTTATAGAGCTAGAAAAATTAATAAAATTTATTTGGAGCAAAACAACCATTAATCAAAGGAATTAATGAAATAAAATGTGAAGGAAGATGGCCTAATCATACCAGATCTTAAACCATATTATTAAATAGTAATCCTTAAATCAATCTGGTTAGTCAGTTAGTTGTTGTCCTTCATTATAACCCTATGTTGGGGTCAAGGTATAGTGTGTGTCCAACTATGGCTGATCAGACCAAGATGAGCTCAGAAGGCTCCACCATTGGTCAGCCACAAATAGTTCATATGAACATTTGGAATTAAGATGTATCTGAATTTGTACATCTTGTGTTTCTATTCGGCTACTGCAACTCTGCTTTGTTCATAGAGTACAGCACCTTCTTTGATGTGGACACACCATGTTGGATAGTCCCCTGCCAATATTTGCCATGTTTCACAATAGATTCCAAAGTTTTTCAGAAGGACATTGAGAAACTCATGATGAAACTGCCATCCATTTCCAGAGAAAGAACTGATGGAGTCTGAATGCAGATCAAAGTCTGCTATTTTCTACTTTTTATGGGTTTTTTTGGTCTGTGTTTTTGTTTCCACAACATGACTAATATGTTTTGCATGATTGTGCATCTATAACCTATATCAAATCTCTTACCATTTAAGGGATTAGGGAGAGAGAGATAATTCAGAACTAAAATTTTAAAAAGTATATTAAAATTATTTTACATGTAATTAGGAAAAACAATAAAATATTATTTTTTAAAAAGAATAGATCATGTTTAGACTTACTATATTCCCTTTTTTGACAGGGTCACTGAAATTGTACATGGTGAAAAAGCTATAAATAGTGTGCCTAGATTTTCACAAAATATTTCATAGAGTACCTTTTGCTCTTATGGAAAATATAGAGAGATGAGTGCTGGAGAGAAGCATAGCTAACTGGAATTGGAACTAAATGGTGAATAACTAGACAAAAAGAGTAGTCATTAATTGTTCTGTGTTAACATTGATTTGTGGTGGAGTGTCCCAGATATCTGTGCTTTTTCCTGTGTTGTTTAACATGTTTATGGATAATTTAGGTAAAGCAACAAATAACATAATTATCAAAATTACTAATAACACAAAACTTGGAGATACACAAGACTAATAGATAGAACCAGAATACGAACAGTTCCTGGAGTCTAGAAAACTGGGCTAAACCTAATAAAATGAAATTTAACAGGATTAAGTTTGGTTCCAAGAAATTCCTTGCACTGGGCAAGATTGAGGATGTATAGCATGATACAAGAATATCTAAAAATAATTCTGGGCATTTCAGTGTCAAGAAAGTGAAATGGTAGCCAAAGTGACTAGTTCAGTTCTGTGAATGAATTCAGGACATTAAACCTGGACCAGTGAATTCATTTGAGAAAGAGATCATGGATCAGTAGTTGCTTTTCAGCTTGTGGTCTCAGAGAAACTTCTTGAGGTACTGACAAGTCAAATCACTCAGCCAGAATTGTATGCCTAGTATGTGTCAAAAGAATAATTGAACACATGACTTTCTCACTCAGAGCCAGGTCACTATTTCACTCTGCTATTCTATGTTAATTTCTTAGAATAAGAAAATGAAAGTTCCATTGCACTCCGTCTTGGTCAAGCCACTTTGTAAGAGTTCAGTTCTGGATACCATATTTTAAAAAAGGAATGGAATTAATTGATAAACCAGAGAATATCCAGAAAAGGACAACCAAGGTAGTATAGGATATTTGAATCATAGATTTAAAACTGAAAGGGACTAGTGAGATCATCAAGTCCAATGCTCTCATTTTACTTTGTAGCCTTTTTTATGAATTTAAAATTGTTTTCAATTAACCTTTTTTTTTTCTTCCTTCCACATACTGGCCTAACTGAAAAAAAGAAGAAAGAAGAAAAGTAAACTCCCTGTAACAAATATTAAACCAAGCAAAAAAATGTTCATAATCACCATGTCCCAAAATTTGCTTTGTTCTGTGTCATGAATCCATGACCTCTCTGACAGAGGATGGCCAGCATTCTTCATCGTTGGCCATCTATAATCATGGATGGTTATTGCAGTGACAAGAGTCTTCAGGTCCTTCAGGTTGTTCATTTTGACAAGGCTGTTACAATTGTTCTCTTTGTTCTGCCCACTTCCCTTGGAATCAATTCATACAGGTCTTCCCAGGTTTCTGTAAAACCAGCCTCTTCATAATTTCTTAGAATATACTTATATTCCATTATATTAATGTACCACATTTTGTGTACCCATTCTCCTATTGATGAGTACCATCTTAGCTTCTAATTATTTTCCATCACAAAAGCCAAAATAAATATTTTGTACATATTTTTTTGTAATGAAAGATTTGTAGTAAAATATGATGATTATTTCAATGTATTACAATCTTCCTCATTTTATATGAGAGGAAACCAAAATCTAGAGGGTTTAAGTGGCTTAATGAGAATTACACAGTTGGTAAATGTCTAAATGTATATTTGTGCCAATATATTCTTGACTCCAAATACAGCCTATTATCTATCTGATTCTATGCCATATAAGGAACTGGAGATGCTTAGCCTTGGAAAGAGAAGTTTCAAAAAGAACAGGATAGACATCTTCAAATATTTAAAAAGTTGTCACGTGAAAGATGATATAGGTCAGACTTCAATATCTATTTATTTATGTAACTGCAGAACTACCACGACACCAAAGTCATAACTAGGATGCATGAGTAGGTGTTTAAAAGATAAAAAAAATTAAGTTTGATGTCAGTACATTTCCTAACAATTGCTATTGCGCAATCTTTTTTTTCAATTTGTCTAATTCTTCAGGACCCCATTTTTTTAAGCAAATGAGGCACTGAGGCAAACAGGGTTTAGTGACTTGCCCCAGGTCACACAGCTAGTAAGTGTGGCCAGATTTTAATTCCAGAAGACTCATCTTCCTGACTCCAGACCTAAAATTGTATCCACTGAGCCACTTAGTTGCTAAAAGTGTATGATCCCATGATTTTGCTGTTGTTGTTCAGTCATTTCAGTCATATCCAACATTTTGTGACACCATGTGGGGTTTTCTTGGCAAAGATACTGGAGTGGTTTACCATTTCCTTCTCCAGCTCACGATTTTTTTACAGATGAGACACTGAGGCAAATAAAGTTAAGTGATTTGCCCAGGATCACACAGATTGTAAGTCTCTGTGGCCAGATTTAAACTCAGAAAGATGAGTTTTCCTGACTTCAGGCCCTGAACTCAAAACAATGAACCACCTAGCTGACACCTTCCTAACAATTACAGCTGTCTAAAAGCATAATTGGCCATTGAGTTAGAATGAGTTATACCTCTTTCGGAGTCTTCAACCAAAACCTAGGCCATTATTCAGCTTTGTTTAGAGAGTTCTCCCCCCTTAAGCATGATTTGCACTACATATAAGGTCCCTTCCAGCTCCAAAATTCTTTGATTTTTTGACGTGTTAAGGGTAATGAGAATAAAGATTCCCACCTAAGAATAATTGGTTGTGTTATTCTAGTTTTAATATTTTCTTCAGTTATTCTTTTTTCAGTTCTACACTATTTGAAAATAGTAAAGATGGTTCTCCTGATGATATTCATCATTTTGTTTCCATTCCAACTTCAGAAATGTTTGATTATTCCCCTAAAATCCAGAACAGGTCCTGCCTCTGTAGCTCTTTTCCTGTTTCTCTGTGCCAATTGAGATTCAATCTCGGGATCATTAATATTGAGCTCTCCTGGATCTACCCTTATCTATATTTCCTCAGTCCTAGCTATTAACTCAAGAGTATTAAATGGCTTTGCCAGGTATATTTCTCTCTTCCTGAGAAAGGAAACACTCTTCTTCTACTATGGTAGTCCATTTGAAAAAAATGCTAACTGGTGTTACAGGGTTTCTGTTTCAGAGGTTACAAACACCCTAGAGATAATTCAACCCAATAATGTAATCTTATATATGGGGAACTGAGACACGAAGAGTTTAGGTGTGTCACCTAATGTCAAAAAGTTAGTAAATGGTAAAACCAGGATCTTGACTCAAGTCCTCTAATTCCAAATCCTGTGTGCTTTCTACAGTTTAAGAAAATAGGACTGAAAATTATCTGGAAAATAATCTAAAAATATTTGATTTAGAGTGAGGGAATAATTCAGTTTTTATGGTTAAGAATGTCTAATTTTATCTTGATGATTTTAGAAACCATTAATTCTAAGAAATACAAAGCATTTTGCAAGCTTTAAACCACTATGTATGTATACACACACACACACACACACGCATGCACACACACACACATATATATGTATATATATATATATATATATATATATATATATATATATACATATATACATATATATCTGAGGAAACGAAGCAGAATTAAGTGACTTGCCCAGGGTCACAAAGCTAGTAAGCTTCTAAGGCCAATTTTGAACTCAGGAAGATGATATTTCTTGACTCTAGGCCCAGGACTCTTTCCACTGCATCATCTAGCCGCCTCCAAAATAGTACTTATTAAAGACTAAAATTATGGGCTCTAATATTTGCTGCCTACTTCAAGACTGAGTAAAATTTTTTGAAAGACAAAAGTCCTTTCCATCATTTTATTATTTCTTGTAATGTCTTAAAGATGTGATATAGTATTTGTAATGAATAAATAAATAAATAAATTGTTCTTAGGGGAATTGCATTTCAAACAAAAATTATTTTAAGGAATTCTCTTGTGAGGAATCTTAGATTGTTTAACCAAGCAAACCATGATTCTATTCATCAAGAGACTAATTTTCTCTATAAAATATGGACAGGATTTTTCATTTAAGTTGAAAAATTCATTTCTCATTTCTTCTGGCCTTTCTACTGAACAGTGACACTCAAAGAATTAATGAGGTATAGTGTGGAAAATCACTCTGAGTCCCTCAGAGAAAGGTGCTATGTAAATTTAGAAAAGCCTTATGCTAAGGGCAAAGGTAATTATCTAGAAGGAGTAGGGAATTTTCAGCTATGACCTATGGTTGTTTAAGCACGTTTTGAAATTGTGAAGTAATTCACAACCAATTCTTATCATACAATGAGAGTCTAAAATCACTGTCATTCTAAATGGCATAAAAATATGCTTTGTGTATAGTGTTGCATCAGATGTTGTGAGTAAAATCCAATTCAATAGCCTTCTACTTTGAGGAAAAGAAATGAAATCATATACCATGGGTAAAAAGAAGTTTTTATTGTATGTGCGTAGGTGTCTACAGTGAACATTAATGGGGGGAGGTAATTCAAAATAATGAAAAATCTGTAGCCAACTTAAATAATCTTCAACTGCCATAAATCTAAGGTCACATTACACAAATTCCCCTCTTTATTTGATCTGCATATTTTTTTCTTGTTGTATTTGACAGCATAATGACTGATTATAGCCAACTGTCAGCCTCTTTTTGGATGTATGCTTTTTATTTTCTTAGAGATAATTTAGAAATTTGTAACACATGATTGAAAGCCAGTGAACCAATAGTGGAACAAAAGTACAATCCTCAATGTTAAGCAGACCAAGTAACTATCATTTTTTTTTCTTTTTTAAACTTAAAATTCTTCCTCCACCCCATTTTCCTGGATATCACTCAACAAGGATACTTTCAGTTCCAGAGGAAATTGACTAAATGACAAGAGTCAAATTGGGAATCCAATTTCAATGATTTGTGAAAGTCTTTAAGATCACTTGATGAATGACAGTTCCAGATTTAATTACATGGCAATTGGTGTTTAATTTCTCTCCCCTCCCTTTTCCTTTCTTCTCCTCCATACTATTGTATATAGGCTCCCAAATCTATAGATATCTAGCCCCAATTCACCTTAAGAAGTCTACTGCTACAGCACTTAATAGACCTCTCTACTTGAATGTCTCAGAGGTATCTCAAATTTGACCCATCCAAAACAAAACTCATTGTCTTTTCCTCCAAAAACTACCCTTCTGAACTTCCCTTTTCTTTGTAAGGTAGAGCAGGAATCGCTAGAGAGCAATCATTCTTAAAAAGACATGGGCTGCAAATTTTGTATGAGTCAACACTCAGATGTGGCAGTCAAAAACTTAATGCAATCTTTCCCTACATGGAGAGTCATAGTTTCCAGATAGCCCCACTATAATCTGCCCTAACTAGTCTTCATCAGGAATACCGCATGCAGTTCTAGTCACCATGGTTTAAGGATATTAATAAGCTGGAAAGTGTCCAAGAGAGGGCAACTTGGATAGAGAAAGGTCTTGAGTCTCTGCCATATGAGAATTGTTTGAAGGAAATTGGCATATTTAGCCTGGAGAAGAAGCAACTCAGTGTGTGTGTGTGTGTGTGTGTGTGTGTGTGTGTATGTGTGCTTAGTGTGTCTTTGTGTGTGTGTGTGTGTGTATAGAAGATGGAACATGCCAGTTTTTTTTCAATCATTTGAAGGGCATTCATGTAGAGAAAAGATAAGTCTTGTGATGGCAAAAGAAGGAGCAATGGGTAGAAGTTACAAAAATGAGAATTTATACTCAATGTCAAGAACCAACTAATGATGAGAACAGTCCAAAAGCAGAATGGGAGGAGCATACTGTAGTGATAGCAGAGTACTTGCTACAATCTACTGATCAATAGTAGGTGCCCTCTCCTTTGAGGTCTTTAAGCAGAGATTGGACAAATATTTTTATGCTATGTTATAATAGATACCTTTTTGTCTGTAGGCTGGATGGGATGACCAGTGATGTCCCTTCTAGCTTTTGAATTTGGTGATTCTTTTACAATCAGCCTTCCATTCACCCATACTCATGATCATGGAATCATTCTTGACTTTTTTTATTTCCCTTACTCACTCTTCTCTCCACATACATTTAATTGCAAGGTTCTATTTGTTTTTTAAACCATCAGATCTTTCATATTTATTGTTTCATATTTATTCATATTAACTGCACAAGTATCCTGCTTCAAAGCCTCATCACCCTTTTCATGGACTAATGTATTTTCAGTTGCCTTCTATTTGATCTCCCTATTTCTTAACTCTTTTCTTTGTCAGATAACTTCTAAGCTGATATTCTTAAACACAGATCTGACTCTAGCACTCTATGTTTCCATATGCTTCAGTGGCATCCTATTGTCTCTAAGAGCATAAGAATTTTAAACCTGTCAAAATATGGCTATAGCCTATCTTTTTATCATTTCACATTACCATGCCTTGCCAACATCATTTCTACCCATATTGGTTTACCTTCTATTTTCTATATGCAGCATTTCATTCCCTGCCTTTGTTATTTTGCACAGGCTGCCCCCCATTCCTGTAATGTTCTTCCTCCTCATTTTCTGTGTCTTAGAATCTCAAATTTCCTACGAGGTTGAGGTCAGCCATGACTTCAAACATAAGGCTTTTCCTGATCTACTCAGTTAATAGAACTCTCCTCTCCCCCTCCAATTAATTTCTTTTTAATTTGTATAGACTTTTATTTATTTGCTTGGGTATGCTACATATATATATATATATATGTGTGTGTGTGTGTACATATATATGTATTATATATATGTATATGTATGTATTATATATATATATATGCGTGTGTGTGTATGTGTGTGTATATATATATTTGTATATGTTGTAAGTACTGGATTTTATGTCAGCTCTTGAGAAGAGGGCTGAGTTTTTTTTCCTTTTATTCCCAGGAATTAGAACATAGTTAGTACTTAATAAATCCTTGTTGGATTGAATTGAGTTTAAAAAGAAGGTATCAAGTACCTGAGCTAAAGCTGAAATCATGGCCATTACAATCTTTTTGGGATAAGATTCCTCCAAATAGACTCTGATTGATATCATTTATACTGTCCTCTCCTTGGTCCTAAGAGATATTCTCTCTCATTAAAATTGACCAATCGGTTTTCTCCAATGTGGCTGACTCTAAGAACTTTGATGCTAGCCAGTGTTTACAAAGATTCCCAAGGCAGGGAGTCATACTGCTCCCCATTCTGTTTGCCACCCTGTTTTCTAGTGATAAATGTTGTCATATCCCTCTTTTAGGAAAATGAATATAGGTCAGCACTTTCGGGGTGAAGCCAAAATGGCAGAGTAGAGAAAGCACTCAGCTGACCTCTCCCAACATTTCCCACCAAACAACTTTAAAATAATGACTTAAATGGAATTTTTGAGTAGTAGAGCCAACAAAGGGTTGGAGAGACATTCCCAGCCCAAGACAGTATAGGAGGTAAGAAAGAGAGATCTGTGACATGGAAGAAGAGACTAGTGCAGAGGCAGTATAGATGAAGCCCAGTCGTAGGACTTGGTGGTAGTGACAGAAGTATCAGCAGTTTCAGGAGCCATCAAGGATCTGGCAAGTGGTTAGAAGGAGATGATAGGGGACTTCTGTGCTAGCATTGGATGAAGGAACAGAAGTCATTTGGCAACTTCATTATGTATACCCACTGGTTGGATATAGTTAAAGGGCAAAGAGGAGCACTTTTGGACAAGAAGGAGGGGAGACCTTGAGTGGCAGTATCAATTCCAGCCCCAAGGGATCAGTGACACTGAGGAACAATATCAATTCTGGTCTGGAGAGGAAAGGCGCTGAGTCACAGTATCATTTGCAATACTAAAGGATCAGTGTCCCTTCTTCTGTAAGGACCAGAGTGAAGACAAAGAGAACAATGACCATATCTCCTCCAAATCACCCCACCTTGGAAGCAATAAAAACTTCCAAACCACTAGAACTAGCTCTGAAAACAATAGTGTAAAAACATCTGAAGCTTGAGACAGTGCCTCACCCATGACCAATGTGGGGGACAGAGACCATTGATTTAAAGATCCATATCAGGAAATGGGGTGGCCAAAGAGCAAGATAATGTGACCACAGAAAGCTACTTTTGTAACAAGGAGATCAAGACACAAACTTAGAAGACAATGAAATCAATATACATATAAGCAAAGCCTCAAAGAAAAAAATGTCAATTGGAAATGTGCCCAAAAAGAATTCCTGGAAGAGCTAAAATGATTTTAACAATCAAATAATGGTGGTAGAGAAAAAAAATAAGTTAAAGAAGAAAAGTAAAGAAAATTAAGAAAAGAAAATTATCATCTTGGAAATAAAAGGTACCAAAGTACTGAAGAAAGTAGCACCTTAAAAAAAAAGAAGTAGCCGAAAGGAAAAAGAAGTAAAAACTTTACTGATGAAAATAACTCTTATTAGAATTGGGAAAGTTGAAGTTAATGATTCCATGAGACAAAAAGCTGCAAAAAAAAATCAAATGAATGAAAGAGTAGAAGAAACTGAACTATTTCATTGGAAATACAATTGATCTGGAAAATAAATCAAGGAAAAATAATTTAAGAATTATTAGACTACCTGAAAGCCATAATCAGAAAAAGAGTCTAGACATTGTATTTCAAGAAGTTTTAAAGGAATTGCCTCAATATTTTAGAAACAGAGGGTAAAATAGAAATTGAAAGAATCCACCGATCACCTCCTGAAAGAGATCTCAAAATGAAAATTCCCAGGAATATTATAGCAAAATTCTAAAACTTCCAGGTGAAAGAGAAAATACTTCAAGCAACCAGAAAGAAACCATTCCAATACTGTCATACCACAGTCCAGATTATGCAAGATTTAGCAGCTACCATGGTAAGGAGTGGAGGGCTTGGAATGTGATAATCAGGAAGATGGAAAAGCTGGAATTGCAACAAAGAATAATCTAAGCAGCAAAAATAAGTATAATCTTTCAAAGAAAAACAAATATTTAATTAAATAGAGAACTTTCAAGCATTCCTGATGCAAAGATAAGAGCTGAATGGAAAATGTGACTTATAAATACAAGTTTTGAGAGAATCATAGCAAAGTAAACATGAAAGAGGAATAATATAGGACTCAATTATGTTTAAACTTTTAACCTATCTATATGGGAAGATTATAAGCATATATTTTAAGAAAATTGTTGTTAAAGGGAAACTAGAAGGATTCTACACAGAAAGAGGGTGTTGGAGTGAGTCAGTTATGTTGGGATTATGTTAAAAAAAATGGACAGGCAAGAAAGATGGATGCCATGGGAAAGTGGGGAAGAGAGAATAAGACTGGGGAAAATTATTTTACCAAAAACGTGGCCCACAATGAAAATATTTTACTGTGAAGGGGGAAATAGTGGTCATGGTGGGCAGACAACGCCTTAAGAAGTATAAATGGATAGATAGATAAATAGATTCTGTGTGTGTGTGTGTGTGTGTGTGTGTGTGTGTGTGTGTGCATGTACATAGAATTAAAATAAGGAGCCAGAAGAGAATCTATTATGCTTTAGCTGAAATTAAAAAAAGACAAGGGTAGTAATCATGATCTCAGACAAAGCAAAAGCAAAAATAGACCTAGTTAAAAGGAATAATCAGGGAAACATAAACAATGAAGTAATATCAGTACTAAATATATATGCCCCAAATGGTGTAACATCCAAATTTTTAAAGGAAAAGTTAAGTTATAGGAGGAAATAGACAGTAAAGTTAAACTTGTAGAGAACTAACTTTCCCCGCTCAGATCTAGATAAACCTAACCATAAAATAAATAAGAAAGAGGGGAAGGAGATGAATAAAATCATAGAAAAGTACATATGGTAGATGTCTGGGGGAAACTGAAAGACATCTTCAAAAAAATTGACCTCACAAACAAATACAGCAAAGCATAAATATTAAATATACCAAATTCAGACCATGATGCAATAAAAATTACATTTAATAAAGGACCTTGGGAGCGTAGATTAAAATTTAATGGAAAATAAATAATGTAATTCTAAAGAATGGGTAGGTCAAAGAACAAATCATAGAAACAATAAATAATTTCTTTAAACAATGAGACTGCATTCCAAAATTTGAAACTCAAAAACATGAGGAACTGAATGTTGTAAAATAAAACTAAAAATTAGTTAATTAACTAATTAATAAAAAAAATCCCACCTTCTACGTAAAAAAATTAACCAGGACCAGATAGATTTACTAGCAAATTCTACCAAGTATTTATGAACAATTAATCCTAGTACCATAGAAACTATTTTTAAAAAATAGATAAATAAATATTTATATCAAATTCCTTTTATGACAACGCTTGCCATAGTAATCTAGTGTTTGATAAACCCATAGATACAAGCTTTTAAAGTAAGAACTCAGCATTTGAAAAAATTTACCAAGAAAACTAGAACCCAGTGTTGCAGAAACTAGGTGTAGAACATCTTCTCACACTATATACCAGCCTAAGAATTAAAATGAAGAAATGATTTACTCCTAAATGTTGATCTCCTAAGTATCTTACAGGAGCACAGAAAAATATAATTGTCAAATCCATGGATAAGAGAAGGGTTTGTGACCAAATGAGAAACAGAGAAGATTATAGAAAGTAAAATAGTTTTGATTTCATGAAATTGTAATTCTTTTGTAAAAACAAAGCCAATGGGGGGCAGAGCCAAGATGGCAGCTGGAAAGCAGGGACTAGCATGAGCTCCCTGCCGAGTTCCTCCAAAAACCTATAAAAAATGACTCTGAACCAGTTCCAGAACTGCAGAACCCACAAAACAGCAGAGGGAAGCAGGGCTCCAGCCCAGGACAGCCTGGATGGTCTCTGGGTGAAGTTTATTCCACATGGAGCTGGGAGCTGGGAACGGAGTGGAGCAGAGCCCAGCCTGAGCGGCCTGGACCAACAAGACCAACAACCGGGCGGAGGGGGCCCTAGCACCCTGAATCAGTGAGCTGCAGCAGTTACCAGACTTCTCAACCCACAAACACCAAAGACAACAGAGAAGGTTAGTGGGAAAAGCTGCGGGAGTGGAAGGAGTTCATGGTTCGGCTTCCAGCCCCGGGGGCAGCGGAGGTGGGGCAGCTATGGCTGCAGTTGCCTCCGGCCCCAGGTCCACCTGGTGGGAGGAATTAATTGGAGGATTAGAGCAAGAGTGCACAGCCTGCTGAAGATCTAAGCCCAGTCCGGGTTGGGGGTTCTTGGGGAAGGAGTAGTGCTGGTGTGGCAGAGCTGGCACCTCCCCCCCAAACGTGGAACATAGAACTCTTTAGTCTACAAGCAGTCATACCCTGCTGAAAAACTCAAGGGTCAAGTTAGTTGGGTGGGAATATGGCAAGGCAGCGAAAACGCATCCAGATTCAGTCTCAGACTTTGGATTCTTTCTTTGGTAACAAAGAAGACCAAAACATACAGACAGAAGAAGTTAACAAAGTCAAAGAGCCTACAACAGAAACCTCTAACAAAAACATAAACTGGTCTCAGCCCATAGAAGAGCTCAAAAAGGATTTGGAAAAGCAAGTTAGAGAAGCAGAGGAAAAATTGGGAAGAGAAATGAGAAGGATGTGAGAAAAACACGAAAAACAAGTCAATGACTTGCTGAAGGAGACCCAAAAAAATACTGAAAAATACACTGAAGAAAGCAACACCTTAAAAAATAGATTAACTCAAATGGCAAAAGAGCTCCAAAAGCCAATGAGGAGAAGAATGCCTTGAAAGGCAGAATTAGCCAAATGGAAAAGGAGGTCCAAAAGACCACTGAAGAAAATACTACTTAAAAATTAGATTGGAGCAAGTGGAAGCTAGTGACTTGATGAGAAATCAGGATATTATAAAACAGAACCAAAGGAATGAAAAAATGGAAGACAATGTGAAATATCTCCTTGGAAAAACCACTGACCTGGAAAATAGATCCAGGAGAGATAATTTAAAAATTATTGGACTACCTGAAAGCCATGATCAAAAAAAGAGCCTAGATACCATCTTTCAAGAAATTATGAAGGAGAACTGCCCTGATATTCTAGAGCCACGGGGCAAAATAGAAATTGAAAGAATCCATCGATCGCCTCCTCAAATAGATCCAAAAAAGAAATCTCCTAGGAATATTGTCACCAAATTCCAGAGCTCCCATATCAAGGAGAAAATACTGCAAGCAGCCAGAAAGAAACAATTTGAGTATTGTGGAAACCCAATCAGAATAACCCAGGATCTGGCAGCTTCTACATTAAGAGATCGAAGGGCTTGGAATGCGATATTCCGGAGGTCAATGGAGCTAGGATTAAAACCTCGAATCACCTACCCAGCAAAACTGAGTATCATGCTCCAAGGCAAAATATGGATTTTCAATAAAATAGAGGACTTTCAAGGTTTCTCAGTTGAAAGACCAGAGCTGAATAGAAAATTTGACTTTCGAACACAAGAATCAAGAGAAGCATGAAAAGGTAATCAAGAAAAAGAACAAGAAAAAGAAATTGCAAGAGACTTACTAAAGTTGAACTGTTTTGTTTACATTCCTACATGGAAAGATGACGTGTATGATTCATGAGACCTCAGTATTAGGTTAGCTGAAGGGAATATGCATATATACATATGTTTATGTGTGTGTGCGTGTATATATATATATGAATGTGTATGTATGTATATATCTGTGTGTGTGTGTGTATATATATATAGAGAGAGAGAGAGAGAGAGAGAGAGAGAGAGAGAGAGAGAGAGAGAGAGAGAGGACACAGGGTGAGTTGAAGGGAAGATATGTAAAAGAAATAAAATCAAATTAAGGGATGAGAGAGGAATATATAGAGAAAGGGAGATAGGGAGAGATAGAATGGGGTGGATAATCTCGCATAAAGGTGGCAAGAGGAAGCAGTTCCGTGGAAGGAGGGGAGAGGGCAGGTGAGGGGGGAATGAGTGAATCTTGCTTACATCAGATTTGGCCTGAGGAGGGAATACCATACATAACCAATTGGGTATCTTACCCCACAGGAAAGAAGAGGGAAGAAGATAAAAAAGGGGGGGATGATGGATGAGAGGGCAGATGGGGGTGGAGGTAATCAAAAACAAACACTTTTGAAAGGGGACAGGGTCAAGGGAGAAATTTCAATAAAGGCGGGTGGGTTGGGAAGGAGCAAAACATAGTTAATCTTTCACAACATGAGTATAGTGGAAGGGTTATACATAATGATACACATGTGGCCTATGTTGAAATGCTTGACTTCTTAGGGAGGGTGGGTGGGAAGGGAAGAGGGGAGAGAACTTGGAACTCAAAGTTTTAAAAACAGACATTCAAAAACAAACAAAAAAAGTTTTTGCGTGCAACTAGAAAATAAGATACACAGGCAATGGGGTGTAGAAATTTATCTTGCCCTACAAGAAAGGAAGGGAAAAGGGCATGGGAGGGAAGTGGGGTGACAGAAGTGAGGGCTGACTGGGGAACAGGGCAACCAGAATATACACCATCTTGGAGTAGGGGGGAGGGTAGAAATGGGGACAAAATTTGTAATTCAAACTCTTGTGAAAATCAATGCTGAAAACTATATATGTTAAATAAATAAATTTTTTAAAAAAGCCAATGAGGCTAAAATTAGAAGGAAAAGAGGAAACTGGGGAAAATTTACAATATGTTTCTTTGATAATGGCCTCATTTCTTAAATATGTGTGGAACTGAGCCAAATTTATAAAAATAAGAGTAAATGGCCAGTTGATAAATGGTCAAAGGACATGAACAGGTAGTTTTCAGAAAAAGAAATAAAAGCTATCAATAATCACATAAAAATTATCAAAATCACTACTGAATAGAGAAATGCAAATTAAAGCAACTTTGAAACACCATCTCACACCTAACAGAATAGATAACATGACAGAAAAGACAATGACAGATGCTGGAGGAGATGTAGAAAAATTTCGATACTGAGAGGCAATTTGGAACTATGCACAAAAGGCTATAAAACTGTCCATACTCTTTGAAAAAGAAATACCACCACTAAGTTTGTATCCCAAAGAGATCAAAGAAAAGGGAAACGTATCTTTTTGTATAAAAATATTAATAGCAGCTCTTTTGTGGTGGCACAGAATTGGAAATTGAGGGGGTTCTCATCAATTGGAAATTGGCTGAACAAGTTGTGGTATAAGATTATGAGGGAGTATTATTGTGCTGTAAGAAATTAGGATCAGGATGGTTTCAGAAAAATCTGGGAAGACTATGAACTCATGGAAAATGAAGTGAGACCTAGGGGAACATTTTACTTAGTAACAGCAATATTGTAAGGAAGATACACTGTTAAAGACATAGCTACTTTGATTAAAACAATGATCCAAGATAACTCCAAAGGACTCATGACGAAAAAACGCTATCCGTCTTTAGAGAGAAAACCGATGAATTCTGATTGTATATTGAAGTATTCTTTTTTAAACTTTCTTTGTTTTTATTATTTTGTTATGTTTGTATTTTCTTTTGCAACATGGTTAATATGTAAACATTTTGCATGATTTCACATGTCCAATTAATATAAAATTGCTTGCCTTCTTAAAACAGGGGAGGGATGAGAGGAAAGGAGAGAATTTGGAACTCAAAATTTTAAAAAAATGTTTGCTAAAATTATTTTTGTATGTAATTCAGAAATATCTAACAAAATAAATAAAAATAATCAGAAAATTTCTAGAAACTTCTTTGGAAAATGATTGAAGAGCTTTATGAGAGTACATATGTTTGTTTTTGTTTTGGTTTTTTTTTTTGACTGGAATTGTGATTTCAGTGGCTCAGGGAACTCTGAGTCAGCAAAATATTCTGCCAATTCTGATTGGTGCCTGTCATATAAGTCACAGTCCTAGAGACATACCTTAACTGCTTGAATGACTTGCTTAAGCTCTCAAAGCCAATATGTGTCAGAGATAGGACTTGACCGTAGGTGGTCCTGATTACAAGGCAGCTAGCTGGTCAGCTAGCATGCCATGCTGCCTCTTTGAATAACAAATAATAAAACTGTCAGAACTAAGAGGAAAAACAGAGAGAGGGGAAAGGAAGATAATTTTTTTAGAAAAATTGCAGGTTCTTGGAAGACACCTTAGATATAATCAAGATTAATTCCTTCACTTTGCAAATGAAGAATCTAATGCACAGAGAATTGAAAAGGACCCCCAGCTAGTCATCAACAGCAGTAAGACCATTCTTTGCCAAAGCTGGACTTTAAAAAAAGATAAAAACATATTTCCCTTGAGGACTTTTTTTGGCCATCATCACAAACCTCCCTTCCTCTTGAACATATTAGTGATCTATTAGCAATGGAGTGGACATGATATCGTCAGTTCAACATTTCCTTTCAACAATATACTTTGTAGTCAATTCATCCCTGTTGCTTCTATTTGACTCTTGTCCAAGGCTTTTCAAGAGCTCACCATAGGGGAATCCTGTAACAGACTTAAAGAAGCCATTCTTTCACCTGACATGGCCAGGTGACAAAAGTGACTAGCATTATGGCAATTCACATTCTTATCCCTTGCTTTTGTTGCCATGTAGCCAGTCTAGCAATTCTTTCAATCATACAATTCTTTGGTGACATACTTTATTCTTGTTCTTTTAAGGTTTTCCTCATTGGTTATGTGTGATAGCCTCTTCACACCTCAAATATCCCTTTACATTTTCCTTGATTTGATGCTTATCTTTAGTTCTTTAGTGAGTGGGGTGTTCCAGGTTTCAATGCCATGTGGTGCCAGGGAAATTTTCTATGTCAAATACTTAGACCTCTGTTACTATAGGAAGCTTGGTATCCACAAATGTGCTATATGATTTGCAGAAAGCAATTTAGTCTGCTCCCAACCCCTTTGAAAAAGAAACTCTGGCCGAGTTGTCCATCTATGTTGTCTGTCCCAGATACACAAATGGTTGACAAGCTCTATTGGGTATGTATGCAGATGCACATTGAAATTTGAGCATGACAATATTCTGACTGTGTCAAGACCTGCAGGAAGCTTTGTAGTAGCTTGGGTCTTGACACAGTCAGAATATTGTCATTCACAAACAGGAAGATCTCACTATCCTTAAGGAATCCCTCTGACCTGAAATCTGTGGTGTGCTCCATTACAATTTCAACTAGTTTGGATGAGAGTATATCTTTATCTTATACATCACTTGATTTTTACTATCACAGCATCATTGAACATGGTAATTTAAGGTTTTATATCTTCTGAGGAATCTTCAATGATCTTAACAAATGAGTGGGAGACATGGTTATGAGTGATTGTCTTTTATTCTACTGAATCAAATGCCTTTTCAAAATCAACAAACAACAAACATGATGGGATCTTATATTCTCTACAACTTTTACTCAATTGTTAGATGGCAAAGATGAGGTCCATTGCTGACTACGATTTGGAAAGCTCGTTTATTCCCTATAAATACCCTCATTGAATATTCCTGCAATTTTTGTACTTATGATTCTCAGAAAGATTTTATAAACATGGGAGATTAGGAACAGAGGGCAGGAGTTGCTGTATCTCAGTCACCTTTTTTTTAAAAGAATAAATAATTGAAGTTATTCCCATAGTTTTGGCTTCTGCCCCCTCCTTTTGATATCTTGTAAATCGGTCCCTCAATACACTTTTAGTTTTTATCATCTCCGGTACAGATACTCTAAGCATACATACACACACACACACACACACACATGCATGCACATTCAATTGGATCCCTTTTTCTGTCTTTGTTCTCTTTACTGTAATTTTACTACCTTTGTAAACACTTCGGGGATTGTAATGTTAGGGTTTGAGTATAGAGATTCCACTATTCTTGACGGAAAAAAATATTTTCTTTCTACAATTCTATTTTTTTCCATTTTTAATTATCTTTCCATTTTGATCCTTGAATGCTCCTAAGATGACTTTGTTCAATTGGATATCTTGTCAATCTTTCTTTGGATTGGTTTATCTTGCACAGTTTTGCTCTACTTTATGAAACAATGCTTTTGAAAATCATCCATCATATATCTTTGCTAGATTTTACAGATGAGTTTATAATATATCTGTGTGTTGCCTTTAAAAGCTACCACTTACAGTTTGGCAAGTAAGTTGAATGTTTGCTGATTAAGGTGTTTCGGGAGCATTTTTGATCTCCTTCTTTTAGCAATTGATTTACTTTGGATTAACTTCTGGGTGAAGTTATTCTAGTTGGTGATAGTTGGTCATTTCTATTATTCATTTCCCACTTTTAATTTTTAATAATGTTTTAATAAGCCATGATTAAATTTCCTTATATACCATGTATGTATGTAAATACATACATATATGCATACACGCACTTGTGTGTGTGTGTGTGTGTGTGTATGTGTAATTCCTAGTCTTTCTTTTTGTTTATTACACTTTCTTCCACAAAGAGACCTAGATGGATGTCTCATTGTAGAATGGAGGTGACCTTGCTGTGCCACTGGAGGGCAAGACCTCATGCTGGACAGGCCTACTTCCAAGGACTAGCCTAGACAATTACAAAGAGGAACATCACCAGTAGACTGGCCATCTGGTGGAAAAACATTTTTTGGTAATGGTAATTCAAGAAAGAGATTTTTTTTAAATGTCCCTCAGTCCTTTTCACTTCTGGAGTAATGGTGGAAGGGCTGTAGGAAAGGTAACAGAGGGCATTATGAAAGAAATAATTTTTGTATTGTTCACAAACTTCAATTCGACTGTTGTTGAAAGTGAGATATTTGTCGAATGACTAATAAGTAGACATATTGCTTTGTAGAAATGAATTGTATCCATCTAGGCAATACATTAAGGAAATTCTTATCTTAAATGAGAAAATGGACATAAAATGTTTATAAGCCTTTAAATGCTATTTCTATATTATGATTGCTATGTGACCACTACTTCTAGTAACAATCTCTTCAAAGTCCAACCCATTTGTGTTGTGGGGCTGACATCATGAAAAAAGACTCAAGTTCTAGCCAGGCATATACACAGCAGGGGTTCTTTGTACCCTCGTACTGCTAGCATAATTATGAACAAGGGTTGGCAGAAATTCTGAAATGTTGTCAGTTAGGACCTATTGGTTCTACTGATTGGATTAGGATCCCAGCCAGTATAATGTAACTATTAATCTGAAAAGTAGTCTGCGGGTCACAGGTTGTAAGCAGGTCTTACCCAGAAACCTCAGGGTGATCAACTTGACATGGAGAATAGTTACAATAATAATAATAGTAACAACAAAGATACTTAGTATTTATTTAATATTTTATAATTTCACAAATCTCTTCACAAATATCTCACGTTATCCACAAAATGACCATGAGAGATAGGTGATCTTATTATTCCCATTTTCTAGATGAGAAAACAGAGTAATGGAGTGACCTGCCTGGGGTTCTGCACCTAGTAATTGTCTGAGGCTGGATTTGAACTCAGGCATTCCAGACTCCAGGTTCAATATGTTATCCAGTGTGACCCTGGATGCATCATTTAATCTCTGTTTGCAATACTTCAAACCACTATGTCAATGATAACTGTTGCTATCATATTTTTTTATTGCGGTTGTTGCTGTTATTATAAATGGTGTTCCTTCATGTTTTGGTGCCCCAAGAAAGAAAAATATATAAGAATAAACCAGAAACATCAATATTCCAACTTTTGGAAATTCTGAAATGCAGATGACACTGACCACTGAAGAATGTTAACTATGAGGGTACAAAAAAGTTAACTTAAGATATGATTTCTTGTATGTGCCAGTCTGACATCATAAGAAAATTGTAATATATAATCAGTGATAAGTGAAGACTGTTTTTTGACAATACCCAGAACTCCAAGCAGTCCAATTATATTGTAATCTCTTTAAGGTTAAAGAGTGTCTTTTGCCAGTGCTCGGCACAGTGCCTGACACCTAATTGGTTTTTAATAGATGTTTATTAATTGGCCGACTCATAATGAATTATAGAAAAATCAGGGTGATCATAAGAAATAATGTTGTTCCCAAATCTAGATCACATTAAACAAATAGAAACTAAAGGCATTATTTGAATGTAAAGAAGGAAAAGCTGAACCCAAAAGCACTTTAAAATCAACATTCAACACTAAATCTAGAAGTGCTTCCAAATAACAAAACAGATGGCAAAAATAATGGAATGTATCAAATAAATTTGAAAAGAAGATGGGCATGCTTAAATTTAAACTCCAAAAGTCATTTTAAACTTTGGCAGCACAAATTTAGCTTAAAAAAACAAATACAAGTAATGTTAAAAAGCAAGTATAGGATGATTCTGGGAAGGTGGCTGAGTAGGTCAGAAAACTTTTGGCTCTCCAAATTTCCTCCACAAAAAAGACAGAAAATTTACCCAGAGCAGCAAAAATAAACACAGGGAGAAGCAGTTGTCTTCCTAAGACAATTTGAGAAGATCCCAGGAAAGACCTGACCTCCTGGGATGGAGGTTCTGCCTAAGTGAAGTGCAAACACTTCTAGGCCAACTGTGCATGATCAACAAGCAGTACAGGCAGTTAGGTTGAGAGACAGCCTCAGCCTTAGAAACTTTCATCTGGCAGACAGTATGAGGGTCTGACAGCTGAGTAGGAGAAGATCAAATGACCTTCCTCTGTCAAGCGATGCCAAGCACAGCTGTTCTGATTAGATACAACCCAGGCTGTGGCTATGGTGAGGAGCTAATACTCACCTAGTGAGCGCAATAGCCAGATGTGGGGACTCTGTTGGTTGTCACACTTACAAGACAGCAGAGTTCCTGGTTTCAGTTTCAGGTCAGAGAGGTCAGCTGTGGTTTGCAGCCATGATGTGGAGAGAGCAAGATCATTTGTGGGACAGTGTGGCTCAGGGCCCTAGCCATATCTTAGGAGAGAAGAGGGGAGCTCGAGGTTGGACCCTGAGACAGACCTCAAAAAATAACAGTAAGTGCTACATGAGGTTTGGAGCATCATTCCCCATGCCTCGGGACTACAACTTGATTACACTAATAACTGCTAAAACCCAAAATAAAATAATAAATGAATGAATAAATAAATGTAAGCAAAAGAGAGAGAACCTAGCCATATATAGTTAGTATGGGGATAGAGAAGATATTTATATTCAGAGGAAGATATTGGAGCCAAAAAACCCCACTCTTTGCTTTCCAATGAGAATCATTAAATGGCCCCAAGCACAAAAATAGCTCTTGGAAGAACTCAGAAAAAAACTTTAAAAATCAAATAAGAAGGATGGAAGAAAAATTAGAAAAAAAAATAAGACCACTCCAAGAAAATCAAGAAAACTATCAAAAGAAAGTCAACCAACTTGAAACGATGAACCAAAAACTTTTTTCTTCGAAAACTAGAATTGGGTGAGAGAAAGCTAATGAAATTCCAACACACAAAGAAATAATGAAAGAAAATGAAAACAATAAAAATAACAGAAGAGAAAGTGAAACATCTCATCAGAAAAACAAATGGTCTACAGAATAGATGGATGAGAAATGATATAAGAGAAGTTGGATTACCTGAAAAATACAATGAGAAAAGAATATTGATACAATGTTATAAGAAAGTATTAAGGAAAATTTCCCTGAAGTTCTGGAACAAGAAGGCATACCAGAAATAGAAAAAAAAATCCACCAATCACCACCTAAAAGAGACCCCAGGAGAAAAACCTACAGAAATATCATAGACAAATTTCAAAGCTCCAAGGTTAAGGAGAAAATATTGGAAGTGACATGAAAAATAAATTTAAATATTATGGAGCTTTGATTAAGGATAACACAAGACTTAGCAGCTATTATGTTGAAGGACCATTAGGCTTTTGAACACTATATTCCATAGAGCAAAAGAGCTGAGGTTACAACCAATGGTAACTTACCCAGTAAAAGGAAGTATAATCCTAAACGAAGACAAAATGAGCATTTAACAAACTGAAGGACATGGATTTTTGTGCCAAAATACCCAGAAATTAAGGGAAAGTTTGTCATATAACATTCCAGAGAAATACAAGGTAAACATTAAAGATCATTTATAAGGGACTCAATAAGGTCGAATTGTTTAGTTTTGTATAGTAAAAATATTAGCATTACTCTTATGATTGTTATTATTTGGATAGTTTGAAAGAAAAGCTTGGGCTAACTGAGTGTAATGGGATGATTCTAAAAAAAAACTGTGCAGGGAAAGATAAAAAGGAGGAATTACTTCATATAAATCAGACATAAAAGAAAAAAATTGATACAGAAGAAGTCGGTAGGGGAAGAGTGGGTAGTGCTGGAACCTTACTTTCACTGGGAATGAGTTAAAGAGGGAAATAGATAGGTAGATAGATAGACAGATAGATAGATCTAAAAGTCTTCTAAATTTAGAAAGAAATAAAAGGGCAAGGGGATAGTGTTGGAGGAGAGGATGGAGGAAGGACTTTTAGAAGGGTAGGTAGGTTAATGAACAGGAGGGCAAGGTAGTGGGTAGAAGTAAAACAGAGGGAGGAATGAGGAGAGAAAGGGTGAATAGGGTTAAAAGGATAGTGAGGAAAAGTAGGAAGAAGGAAAATACACAACACTAATTGTAGGTTAGAATGTGAATGGGATGAATTTACCCGTAAAATGCAAATAGATAGCAGATTCAAAATTTGAATTCATAAATATGTTGCTTTTAGTAAACATTATAAAAATGAGAGATACATACAAAATAGATTTAATCAAAAGTGAAAATAGAGAAGCTACACTGTCAGTAATATGTTTCAATATTATTTTAGACCACTTAAAAAACCTAGACAGTATAAAATACCTGACTGTATGCCTACCAAAACAGACACAGGAACTATATGACCATAAACAGAAAATACTTTTATATAAATAAAGTCAGCTCCAAAAAACTGAAGTAATATTTATTGTTCATGGGTAGAAAGCCAATATAATTTTTAAAATGACAATTTTGCCTAATATATTTATTTAATGTCATCACAATTAAATTATTTACAAATATTTTACAGAGTTAGAAAAAATAGCAAAGTTCATTTGGAAGGGCAAAAGTTCAGAAACTTCAAAGAAACCAGCAGGAAAAGATGTAAAGAGAGGGGGCAGAGCCAAGATGGCAGCTGGAAAGCAGGGACTTGCATGAGCTCCCCAGCACATCCCTCCAAAAACCTATAAAATTGGCTCTGAATAAATTCTAGAACTGCAGAACCCAAAAAACAGCAGAGGGAAGCAGGGATCCAGCCCAGGACAGCCTGGATGGTTGCTGGATGAGGTCTATGCACACAGAGTGGAGGGGAGCGGAGCTCAGCATGGGCAGCAGCAGGAACAACCAGGCAGGGAGCCCAGTGGAACAGGCCCTACAGCCCTGAATCAGTGAGCTGTGGCAGCTACCAGACTTCTCAACCCACAAACACCAAAGACTACAGAGAAGGTTAGTGGGAAAAGCTATGGGGGGGGAGAGTTCATGTTTCAGCCACTGCCCCAGGGGCAGCAGGGGAGGTGCAGCTACAGAACTACAGCTGCAGTTACTTCTTGCCCCAGGCCCACAAAAGGAATGAAAAAGTGGAAGACAATGGAAAAACCACTGACCTAGAAAATAGATCCAGGAGAGATAATTTAAAAATTATTGGACTACCTGAAAGCCATGATCAAAAAAAGAGCCTAGATATCATCTTTCAAGAAATTATCAAGGAGAACTGCCCTGATATTCTAGAGCCAGAGGGTAAAATAGAAATTGAAAGAATCCACAGATCACCTCCTCAAATAGATCCCAAAAAGAAAACTCCTAGGAACATTGTCGCCAAATTCCGGAGCTCCCAGGTCAAGGAGAAAATACTGTAAGCAGCCAGAAAGAAACAATTTGAATATTGAGGAAAAACAGTCAGAATAATACAAGATCTGGCAGCTTCCACATTAAGGTACTGAAGGCCTTGGAATATGATATTCCGGAGGTCAATGGAGCTAGGATTAAAACCAAGAATCACCTACCCAGCAAAACTGAGTATCGTGCTCCAAGGCAAAATATGGATTTTCAATAAAATAGATGACTTTCAAGCTTTCTCAGTGAAAAGACCAGAGCTGAATAGAAAATCTGACTTTCAAACACAAGAATCAAGAGAAGCATGAAAAGGTAAACAAGAAAGAGAAATCATAAGGGACTTACTAAAGTTGAACTGTTTTGTTTACATTCCTACATGGAAAGATGATGTGTATGATTTATGAGACCTCAATATCATAGTAGCTGAAAGGAATATGCATATATATATATATATATATATATATATATATATATATATGTGCATACATACATATATATACATATGTGTGTCTATGTATGTATATATGTAGGTGTATATATATATGTGTGTGTATATATATATACACACACAAAGTGTACAGGGTGAGTTGAATATGAAAGGATGATATCTAAAAAAAATCAAATTATGGGATAAGAGAGGAATATATTGAGAGAGGGAGAAAGGAAAAGGTAGAATGGGGTAAATTATCTCTCATAAAAGTGGCAAGAAAAAGTGGTTCTCTAGGAAGGGAAGAGGGGGCAGGTGAGGGGGAATGAGTAAATCTTGCTCTCATCAGATTTGACCTGAGGAGGGAATACCATACACACTCAATTGGGTATCTTACCCCACAGGAAAGAAGGAGGAAGAAGATAAAAAAGGGGGGATGATAGAAGGGAGGGCAGGCAGGGGGAGGAAGTAATCAAAAACAAACACTTTTGAAAAGGGACAGGGTGGGTGGGGAGGGAAGAGGGGAGAGAATTTGGAACTCAAAGTTTTAAAAACAGATGTTCAAAAACAACAACAACAACAAAAAAGTTTTTTGCATGCAACTAGGAAATAAGATACACAGGCAATGGGGCATAGAAATTTATCTTGCCCTACAAGAGAAGAAGGGAAAGGGGGATGGGAGGGGAGTGGTGTGACAGATGGGAGGGCTGACTGGGGAATGGGGCAACCAGAATATACGCCATCTTGGAGTGGGCAGGAGGGTAGAAATGGGGAGAAAATTTGTAGTTCAGACTCTTGTGAAAATCAATGCTGAAAACTAAATATATTAAATAAATTAAATAAAAAAAGATGTAAAGAGAGTAGGTTCAGCAGTACCAGACCTCAGACTATATTATGAGGGAGAGAATTGTTGAAGAGTAAAAAGAATAACTTTGATTATCTTAAATTAAATTTTTCTTGTATAAATAAAACCTATGTAGACAAGCATAGAAGGAATGCATAAAATTAGGGAAAAAAACACTTTCATAGACAATCTCTCAGGATGTGATTGGGTTGGAATAGTGTTGTGGCATATGGAATAATGAGCTAATTGACTTATAAAAACCATGGAAAGATTTGGACCTGTGAAGGAAGATGTTATCCACTTTCAGAGAAGCATGACAGGTGGTACAATCTTACATAGTACAGTCTCACATATATGTGTATATATGTGTGTGTATATGTATACATACATACATGTGTATGTATGTATGTATGTATATATCTCCACACTTAAGTGTAGCCTTCTTTAGTGTGCGGGAGAGGAAAATAAAGTAAAAAGGGCATAGCAGAAAACAAAAGAAAACCAAGAAGGAAGGAATGAAAGGCTGAGATTCTTTGAGAACAGTACATATGATTTATGGTATAGATTTTCTTGAAATGGAAGTTTATTGTTTTATATTGCATCCTTTATGGTCTACTGTGTACATGGTGAATGACTATGTTTTTTCCTCTTCTCATTTTGTATTTAAGTTTAAAATAAAAAATTAAAAGAGGGTATCTGCTGTAAACATAATGATCAATTGTATCATTCCAGGATGTATTACAGGGTATGTAAAATCATTCCAAAGCCTGCTCACAACAACAAAATGATGGATGGAGTTATCTAATAATATGCCTAGGAATAGGCATCAAATACCACCATGGCAGAAAGGACACAAGAAAAATTAAAAACCTTTGAAAAGACATTAGAAGGTTACTTCAATATCAAACCAGAGCATGCAGAAGAAAACTAAAACATCATATTGCTCAAAGAAAGGCATAAAAGAGAAACATGAAACGGAATCTGGAAAACAACATTATATCATACATCCTGGATACCACTATCCAAGAATTGATGATAAAGCCCAAAAGATAAGGTGATATAAGGAACAAAAAGCACAAATAACTAATAAAGAGTTTAATAATAGCCAAAAACTATTCTAGAGGCTTAAGAAGTAAAGAAGTTAGGGGGATAAACAAATCCCTGAAGAAAGAAGATGTAGAAAATTTCTGGTTTTATATATGACTAAATGAGGTCCAGCATAATCATAGTATAATTTGGACCAAATGTGAAGCAGACATTTCATATGCCATTAGTATAATGAAAAACAGGTTACAAAAATGAATATGTCAGTGGAGGTGACTAAAACTAGAAAGAAATTTGACATGCTGTAATGGATGGCAATGGGCATAAAATGAAACACAGGGTACATTACCCTAAGGCAACTATGATGAGTACATTTTTGTTTAAAAAATGAAGAGGAGGGTTAAATGTTCTTGTAGAACACAAAGAACAGGTTAAAATTTTACATAAATATTTTTGGAATAGATTTCACTTTATAATTCAATGTTAAGGACTGACAACACATATATGCCACTGGATTTTTTTGAATGTAACCAAAAATGATATATCTTTGGATGAAAGCTACAGAGTGACTGAAATCCAAGAAATAAAATCAAAAGGCAATCTGTAGGTGACATACATTGGAACTCATCCAACAAAAGAGCTTCAAATAAATGGCTGAGTCAGGCAGATTTATTAAAAATGGAGTTTATTATAGCAGTTTAGTATCAAATCATTACTACCAGAAATCAGAAAAAAGTTATCTTTACTTATGTCTGATTTATTTGTCATTCAGATTATGCAATAAAGTAGGAGAAATTGTAATATGTCATATCCCGTTGAAAAAATATAGCGTCTAGATACTACTATTACTATTGCTCCTACTACTACCACTGCCAATACCGCCACCACCGCTGCCACCACTACTACTACTGCCACTACTACTACTACAGCTGCTGCTGCTACTACTACTACCACTATCACTACTACTATTACAATTACCACTACTACTACTACTACTACTACTACTACTACTAAAATTCTACTGTTACTGATGAGGATTTATATAGCACTCTTAGGTCTACAAAGCACTACAAATTTTGTCTAATTTTATCATCATAGCAACCCTGGACGGCTGTTGCTATTTAAAGATGAGGTAACAAAGGCAGATAGATTAATTTGTCCAGGGTCATATAGCCAGTAAGTATTTAAGGCTAAATATGAACTCAAATCTTATGGACTCTGGGTCTAGCACTCTATCTACTATAATACCTAGAAGCCTCTCAGGGGATATACATACATACATACATACATGCACACAAACATTCATATATACTTCCATACACTCATGCACACACACACACGCACACACAAACACACACACACACACACACACACACATATATATATATAAAATACATGTATACACACATATACATATAATATATGTATACACACATATGATGAAGGTGATGAATAACACAGCTATTAACAATTGAGCCCAGGGACTCAAGTGCATTGATGTGTCTTGGGGAGATGCCCTATGTAAGTCCATCAGTTAAACAGTCTTGTCCAGCCCAAGCAGCAGCAGCTGAGCCACAGAGAGATGTGCCTGGATCAGAACAACATAGCTCCCCTGCAGCAGAGTGAGATGTTCAGCCTTGCATATAGCCTTATGTAGAGGCAACCCAAAGGTAGCCTGACTATCCTAATCTAGAAGCCATACTACCTGACCACTCCATCCTAGCAAAAGTATAGCCCAGAGAGGAGTCAGCTCTATAACCAATTTACCTGCTTGGCCCAGACTAAGAAAAGATGGACCATCCAGCTGAGACACTGGATAAATCACATTAGGAGTGGCATCTGGTATATGTGGACTGAGATGGTTTCCTTGTAAAATCAGATGAGGAGAGACCATTCTTGTGATCATCATTAATGACTACTCTTTGGTTCTGATTATTCAATTAGTTCTGAATGGGTCTATTTGTGTTATAATCTAGTACTCATCCTTCCAATTTTTACACAAGCAATAACCCTTATCAAATCCTT
Organism: Trichosurus vulpecula; assembly: GCF_011100635.1. Classification (NCBI taxonomy): domain Eukaryota; kingdom Metazoa; phylum Chordata; class Mammalia; order Diprotodontia; family Phalangeridae; genus Trichosurus; species Trichosurus vulpecula. The sequence goes on from NC_050578.1 coordinate 60,237,720, forward strand.
TGCTAAAATATAGGTAAAAGATTTCTATAAAATTTGCCAGATTTACCACTTTGGTAGCTTGGAGATTAGTCTGACCTGTTCTTGATGAATAACTGGGACTCTTTTTTTATCATTGCTTTCTTTTTTAGCTAACTTCACTAGTTATCAATTTAGTAATGTGTTCTAGAATTTTGCCGTTTGTATGAAGCTTATTGTTCTAGAGTTGTTTTTTTTTAATTCAGTCCTTTTCCATTTTTAGAAGGGGAGCAAATTTGGAACAGGAGTCTTTTTTCTGAAACAGACAAAACTAGATAAATATATGTTTTGAGATACCAAATCATGTGCAAATATATGAAATATCAATTAAAAAAAGTGCTTGGCACTTACTAATGGGTAAAGCACTGTGCTAAACAATGGGAGTATGAAGACAAAAAGGAAGCAGTCTGCCACCAAGGCTCTTACTCATGGTCTGGAGGAAAAAACATGTATACATACAAGTGTTTATAACTTATATAGTAAGCAAATACCACAAATGTATACATGTGCATGTACAGAGACATCACATATCCATCTGTTTCTTATTTTGTTTTTGTGAGGGGAGGCACTAGGACATGAGTCAATCAAGGCAGGTGTCTTTTATGACATCTGAACTGAGCTTTGAAAGAACCTAGAAATTTAAGAGGTCAAAATAAGGAAGGAAAGCATACCAGGCATGGACAACAGCCTGGGAAAAGGCATGGAGACACAAGCCATTTTTTAAGCTTAGGAACCATCTGATAAAGGAACTCTCCCCTCCAATACAAATTCCAAACTACTTATGATTTAGTAGGGAAATGCTAGAAGCCTGCTTGAAAAATTGAGAGTTTGAGTGGCTTGCCTAACCAATAAGTGTCAAAATGTCAAATTTTAAATCATATTCTCCTGGGTACCATATAAGCTATGCAATGCATCCTCTGCAATATATAGTACATTGGTGAATAAAACTGGAAATTAAAATAATTGTACATATAGTTCAGAGGAAAATATATTGACTTTTCCTGTATTTCTATATATTGACTATTTCGATATTTGGATTACAAGTTCTACACTTCACTTTGCTTATTTAGGAATAATCTTTATAAAGATGAACTTAGGATACACAATAATATTTTATGCTATTGTATGCATTGTCCATAATAGTTGGCCCAGTGGCCATAACCACCCCTCTGAACTCCTATGATATAGGCTAAAGGTGATAAGAACATAAAATTCTCTTAACCTGTTGCCTAAACATCTATACAGAAAGGAAATTTTTCAAGAGCAACATTATGTGATTTGATTACCCTCCTTGTTTACCATGGTACTTCACCATTTATTTTTAAAGCATTGACATATTAACGCATTGAATTTCTTCAAAGGGAAGCCATATTTCAAGCCCTGCCATTTATCTTTTGATCTGGTCAAGGGACCAAATGCCAAAATATAAATTAGTGTACATATTGGACAGCTTGGCTTGATCCTGGGCTCAGCAGAATGAAAGAACTGGGGATAAAACCCCAAATTCTAGCTGCTTTAGGCTCACTCAACAGTGGTAACTGTGATTAGCAAAAGAAGGATGCTGCTAGCATAAAGAAATGCTGAAGAAGACAAAAAATAGGGTGGAAGATAAATGAAGCAAAAAATCCTGTATAGATGAACAGGACTCAATGAGCAGCAAAAATCAATGAGATGAAAGTGGGTCACTCATATTCCATTAATTTGAACTGCTAATTGAGTATTCTTGCTTCATTTACTATCTATTCCCTTGTTTCTGGTCCATGTTAGGCTTTTTGGGATGCCTAAAGGAATCCAGGACCAGTACTCCAAAGCATGAATAACTTTGTAGTGGATGTCTAAAGGCAGTGTCGGTTCCACATCAACCTTGTGTTACTGTTAGTAAAAGCAGTTGTATCAACTTAAGAAAAACCACTGACATGAATAAGCAGAACTCTCAATAAAGCTCCAACCTATCATTCACCTCTCATTCTTTCTTGAAATATTATCAAAGCCCAACTTTTTAATACCAATAGTCTATGATTTTCTTGTATGGCTTTGAGAATACAACCAAATAGTCTACAAAGAATTCAGAGTGAATATCAATCACTTAGAGCTTAATAGAGATACTCATGGAGGGTATAAAGAGGCTACCACACACAGTATAACCAAGAAATAAATTCAAAGGAGATGTATAATAAGAAGTACCCCATGGATAACCTATGATGGGGCAAATCAAGGATGGCCTCCAAAATGTTGGGTGGACCCCCTAGGGTGAATATATAAAAAGACATGGACAAGACCTATAATAGATGTACAGAAATGGAAGGGCTGTAATCTGCACCATTGGTGGAAACATCCATACTGATGAGATCAGAGATTTATTTGAGAATTGGAGGTCACCACACACATGAAGTTGTCACTCCCAGGACAGCTACCCTATTCATCTTTAGAGAACTATGCTGCTACAAGAATTCCTCAGTCTTCTCAATGTGACTTTAGCTGACTATTCATAACAATAAAACACAATTTAGAGAACTAACACCACACACCCCGACTCACTTTGTATGGAGAGGTCTATGTGATAATGATGAATCATTCTACCTGTCTCTTCTATAGCACCATAGAGTTTTAAAACTCTCTTTATGCACACTGCCTCATTTTGGTGTTGTGGAGGGAGGTCTGCCCTCTGAGACAGGAAGACCTAAGTTCAAGTGCTATTGTCTCCGTGACCCTGAGCAAATCACTTAACTTTTCAGTGCTCTAAACAACTTTTAAGACTATAAATTGCTCAGAAGGTGCTGACCTACATTTGTACAGGGAGTTTCTTCATTTGGGAGTTCCCTATAACAATGAAATCACATGTCCATTTCCTATCTTTTCTCTCATTTTATAGCCACAAAATAGACCAGAGAAGCAGTGGTGATATATGGTTGACCTGTGTGCTTGATCTTGCGATCAGGTAGCATGGCTTGGTGCCAGAAACAATAGCTTCGGTTCTCTGGCTATGTTAAAATGATCCCTTTGCTTATTACCCTGACGCAGGTAGTACATGGTACTCTTTTTTGGCACATGAATGAAGAAAATCACCCCATGGGTTTTAAATGCCTGCTGTGTGGAAGTCACTGCACTAAATATTGAGTTCCCAAAAGCAAAACAGCTTCTCTCTTCAAGGAACAAATATTCTCCTGGAGCTCTATGTAGGGATACTCTCATAATAGTATCAGAAATCAGGAGCTTATATTCATAATTCCTTGATAAAATAAAATATTGTCATTCTAAGTGGTGTTTTAAAACATGATATGAATGGATAATTATTAAGCATCATTTAGTTGACTTGATTGTAAAGTCTTAATGAATTGGAGGAATTGATTTGAGGAATTCTTAAATGCAATGAAAAACAATTTCTAGTGCTTTAAAAGATGCTTCAAAAATCTGATGATCAGGTTGGATGATCCTGGAGGGCAGCGGAGTACTGCTCTGCTGTTTGTACCATTTTTCTTGGGTGGTGCCTGGGAGAACAGGAGGAGCCAGACACCTCTCTCTGTAAATAATAAGTCGCCCTGGCTCTTAGGAGTGGATTTGGGAATGGATATCACTGAACTACTGCTTCAGATGGAAGAACAATTTCTTCTTTATTCTATCACTAAAGAAGCTATTGCAGATTAATTCTTGCCTCCCACCAAAATTTATTTCTTGTCTGTTTTCCTACCTTTCCTTTTTCTCCCTGTCTTACTTTCCTGAGTGCTCCTTAACACTGGGGTCCCTCTTATTTTTTTTTCTTTTCCCCAACCTCCCAAGGTGTATTAGGAGGGCAGAGTTTATAATCTCAAAGAGGATCATAAACATGTCTGAAAGGTTCGGAACCGCCGGATATAAGAAACTCTCAAAGTAGAAGGCAGAAGAATCAAAACATTTATTTAGGCTCCACAGTAACCAACCCATGAACCAGCAACCCCATTTTGATATGTTGATCAAAAGCTTCCAGGCCCAATAAGTACGCCTTGCAAGAGTAACCAGGAGGCTACAGAGAAGCATGATTGCGTAAAGCAAAATCATGCTTCCCCCTCGATGGTAATAAGATTACCCACTGGCCTGAAGTCTTTGTTCAGCTTCCTCCCGTAGGTCAGCTCCGCTACTGGCAGCTCCTGCTTCAGCTGTGGCTGTAACTGTAACTGTCGCTGTAACAGTAGCTGTAACTGTCGCTGTAACTGTCGCTGTAATGGCCAGAAGTCTTTGTTCAGCTTCCTCCCGTAGGTCAGCTCTGCTACTGGCAGCTCCTGCTTCAGCTATGGCTGTGGCTGTAACTGTCGCTGTAACTGTCGCTGTAACTGTCGCTGTAACTGTCGCTGTAACTGTCTCTGGCTCCAACCGGAAAAGGAAAGAGGATCTTCAAGCTGTCCTCTCCCCTCTTATAGAGTTTTTTACATCATCAAGCTCCGCCTGAATGACCAGGGCTGATTGGTTCTTGAGTTGGCCCCTCCCCCTAGGGTAGAGGTTAACACCTCCCCTCAGCCAGCCCCATGACTCATCACACAGGAAGTTGTCTGCTTCCCGGCATGCTCCCCGGGCCTCCTGCCCCGGAAGAGCAAGCCACAGTGTCCAGAGGCTCAATGAGGTAAGCTGAGTCATTCAAAGAAAACAAAGGCCATTCTGGTTACACAAGGTCTATGTTTCTTTTTTTAAATTTATTTAATATATTTAGTTTTTAGCATTGATTTTCACAAAAGTTTGAATTACAAATTTTTTTCTCATTTCTACCCTCCCCACACTCCAAGATGGCATATATTCTGGTTGCCCCATTCCCCAGTCAGCCCTCTCATCTGTCACCCCACTCCTCTCCCATCCCCCTTTCCCTTCTTCTCTTGTAGGGCAAGATAAATTTCTATGCCCCATTGCCTGTGTATCTTATTTACTAGTTGCATGAAAAAACTTTTTTTTGTTGTTGTTTTTGAATGTCTGTTTTTAAAGCTTTGAGTTCCAAATTTTCTCCCCTCTTCCCTCCCCACCCTCCCTAAGAAGGCAAGCAATTCAACATAGGCCACATGCGTATCATTATATAAAACCCTTCCACAATACTCATGTTGTGAAAGATTAACTATGTTTTGCTCCTTCCTAACCTTTCCCCCTTTATTGAATTTTCTCCCTTGACCCTGTCCCTTTTCAAAAGTGTTTGTTTTTGATTACTTCCTCCCCCTGCCTGCCCTCCCTTCTATCATCCCCCCTTTTTTATCTTCTTCCTCCTTCTTTCCTGTGGGGTAAGATACCCAATTGAGTGTGTATGGTATTCCCTCCTCAGGTCAAATCTGATGAGAGCAAGGTTTACTCATTCCTCCTCACCTGCCCCCTCTTCCCTTCCTACAGAACCCCTTTTTCTTGCTACTTTTATGAGAGATACTTTACCCCATTCTATCTCTCCCTTTATCCCTCTCTCAATATATTCCTCTCTTATCCCTTAAATTGATTTTATTTTTTTAGATATCATCACTTCATATTCAACTCACCCTTTGTGTGTGTGTGTGTGTGTGTGTGTGTATATATATATATATATATATATATATATACCTACATATAAACATACATAGACACATACATATGTATATATATGTATACACACACACATATATTTGTGTATATATATATATATATATATATATATATATATATATATGCATATTCCTTTCAGCTACTATGATATTGAGGTCTCATGAATCATACACATCATCTTTCTATGTAGGAATGTAAACAAAACAGTTCAACTTTAGTAAGTCCCTTATGATTTCTCTTTCTTGTTTATCTTTTCATGCTTCTCTTGATTCTTGTGTTTGAAAGTCAAATTTTCTATTCAGCTTTGGTCTTTTCACTGAGAAAGCTTGAAAGTCATCTATTTTTTTGAAAATCCATATTTTGCCTTGGAGCATGATACTCAGTTTTGCTGGGTAGGTGATTCTTAGTTTTAATCCTAGCTCCATTGATCTTTGGAATATCGTATTCCAAGCCCTTCGGTCCCTTAATGTGGAAGCTGCCAGATCTTGTATTATCCTGATTATTTTTCAACTATATTCAAATTGTTTCTTTCTGGCTACTTGCAGTATTTTCTCCTTGATCTAGGTGCTCTGGAATTTGGCGACAATGTTCCTAGGAGTTTTCTCTTTGGGATCTATTTGAGGAGGTAATCTGTGGATTCTTTCAATTTCTATTTTACCCTCTGGCTCTAGAATATCAGGGGAGTTCTACTTGATAATTTCTTGAAAGATGATATGTATGCTTTTTTTTTGATCATGGCTTTCAGGTAGTCCAATAATTTTTAAATTATCTCTCCTGGATCTATTTTCTAGGTCAGTGGTTTTTCCAATGAGATATTTGACATTGTCTTCCATTTTTTCATTCCTTTTGTTCTGTTTTATAATATCTTGATTTCTCATCAAGTCCCTAACTTCCACTTGCTCCATTCTCATTTTTAAGTTAGTATTTTCTTCAGTGGTCTTTTGGACCTCCTTTTCCATTTGGCTAATTCTGCCTTTCAAAGCATTCTTCTCCACATTGGTTTTTTGGAGCTCTTTTGCCATTTGAGTTAGTCTATTTTTTATTTTTATTTTTTTAACATTTTTTTATTTTTAGTTTACCACACACAGTTCTACATAATTTTGAGTTCCAGATTTTCTCCCCTCCCTCCCCCCTCCCTTCCCAAGATGGCATGGAATCTCATATAACTACCATGTATAACTTCTCATTGAATTAATTTATACACTAGTCAAGTTGTGGAGAAGAATTATGACCAATGGAATGAATCATGAGAAAGAAGAGACAGAACCAAAAAAAACCCAAAAACAAAAACAAAAGAGAAGAAAACATGCCTCAATCTGCATTCAAACTTCACAGTTCTTTCTCTGGGTGTAGATAGCATTCTCCATCGTGAGTCCCTTGGAGTTGTCCTTGCACCTTGCGTTGCTGAGAAGAGCGAAGTCTGTCAGGGTTGGTCCTCACGGACTCCATATATCTGTGGTTGTGTACAATGTTCTCCTGGCTCTGCTCCGCTCACTCAGCATTATGTCATGCAGGTTTTTCCAGGTTGTTACGAAGTCCATATCATCCCCATTTCTTATGGCACAATAGTATTCCATTACCTTCATATACCACAGCTTGTTCAGCCATTCCCCAATTGATGGGCATCCCTTTGATTTCCAATTCTTGGCTACCACAAAGAGAGCTGCTATAAATATCCTTGTACATATGGGTCCCTTTCCTTCTTGTGTGATTTCTTTGGGATACAACCCTAGAAGTGGTATTGCTGGGTCAAAGGGTATGAACATTCCTATGGCCCTTTGGGCATAGTTCCAAATTACTCTCCAAAATGGCTGGATCATCTCACAACTCCACCAGCAATGTAACAATGTTCCAATTTTCTCACATCCTCTCCAGCATTTATCATCCTTCTGCTTTGTTATTTTAGCCAATCTGACAGGATAGATGTGGTATCTAAGAGTTGTTTTGATTTGCATTTCTCTAATCAGTAGTGATTTAGAGGATTTTTTCATATGCCTATAGATAGCTTTAATTTCTTCCTCTGAAAACTGCCTGTTCATATCCTTTGACCATTTCTCAATTGGGGAATGGCTTGTATTCCTATATATTTGGCTCAGTTCCTTGTATATTTTAGAAATCAGTCTATTTTTTAAAGTGTTGTTTTCTTCAATATTTTTTTCAGTATTTTTTTGGATCTCCTTTAGCAAGTCATTGACTTGTTTTTCATGGTTTTCTTGCATCATTCTCATTTCTCATCCCAATTTTTCCTCTACTTCTCTAACTTGCTTTTCCAACTCCTTTTTGAGCTCTTCCATGGCCTGAGACCAGTTCATGTTTTTCTTGGAGGCTTTTGGTGTAGGCTCTTGCACTTTGTTGACTTCTTCAGGCCATATGTTTTGGTCTTTTTTGTCACCAAAGAAAGATTCCAATGTCTGAGACTGAATCCGGGTGCATTTTCCCTGCCTGGCCATGTTCCCAGCCAACTTACTTGACCCTTGAGGATTTCATCGGGGTATGACTGCTTGTAGAGCAAAGAGTACTTTGTTCCAAGCTTGAGGGGATGCGCTGTTGATTTCAGAGGTATTTCTATATAGCCAGCTCTGCCACCCCAGTATTCCTCCTTCCTCAAGAACCACCAACCCGGACCTGATGCAAATCTTCAGCAGGCTCTTCACTCCTGCTCTGATCCACCACTTAATTCCTCCCACCACATGGGCCTGGGGCCAAAAGTAACTGCAGCGGTAGTTCTGTAGCTGCATCTCCCCTGCTTCCCCTGGGGTGGTGGCTGAAGCTCGAACTCTGTACCCCGCAGCTTTTCCCACTACCACTCTCTGTTGTCTTTGGTGTTTGTGGGTTGAGAAGTCTGGTAACTGCCACAGCTCACTGATTCAGGGTGCTAAGGCCTGTTCTGCCTGGCTCCTGGTCTGGCTGGTCCTGCTGCCTCCCATGCTGGGCTCTGCTCCCCTCCACTCCATGTGCAATAGACCTCATCCAGTGACCATCCAGGCTGTCCTGGGCTGGATCCCTGCTTGCCTCTGCTATTTTGTGGGTTCTGCAGTTCTAGAATTTGTTCAGAGCCATTTTTATAGGTTTTTGGAAGGACCTGGTGGGGAGCTCATGCAAGTCCCGGCTTTCCAGCCGCCATCTTGGCTCCACCCCCAAGCTGTATGTTTCAAAGATCTTTACATTATTTTCAAGATTTAATTTATTCTGTAATTGCATTCATATAGTTTCTGGGTTTGTCTAGGCAGGTAGATTCCCAAATACTTTTTATCGTCTAGAATTATTTTAAATGTAATTTCACTTTCTATCTCTTGCTTCTGGGCTTTGTTGGTAAGATATAGAAATACTGATGATTTCTTTGGGTTTATTTTATGTCCTGCAACTTTGCTAAAGTTGTTAATTGTTTCAAGGAGCTTTTTAGTTGATTCAGTAGGATTCTCCAAGTGTGACATCATATCATCTTCAAAGAGTGATAGTTTTGTTTGCTCATTGCTTGGTCTAATTCCTTCAATTTCTTTTTTCCCCTCTCATTGCTAAAGCTAACACTTCTAATACAATATTGGATATTGGCGATGATAATGGGCATCTTTGTTTCATCCCTGACATTATCGGGAAAACTTCTAGCTTATCCCCATGACATATTTGATGGTTTTAGATAGATACTACTTATCATTTTAAGGAAAATTCTATATATTCCTATTCTCTCTAGTGTTTTATTTTTTAAAATAGTATTTTATTCTCCCCAGTTACATGTCAAGAAAATTTTTAGTTTTAATTTTCACAAGATTTTGAGATTCAATTTTTTCTTCCTTTTTCCTTCCCTTTTTCTAAAAATGGTAGGCAGTTTTATATAGTTTATACATGTGTTATCATGTAAAAACATTTTGATATAGATTACAGTTGTGCAAGAAAGAAAAATATCAAAGGGAAAGAAACACAAGGAATACAAAATAAGTTTAAAAAATGCTGTGATCTGCATTCAAAGTCCATCAGTTTATCTGGATATGGATAGCATTTTCCTTTGTGAATCTTTTGTACTTTTCTTGGATCATTGTGTTTCTGAGAAGAACTGAGGTGTTCATGGTTGATCATCATACAGTATTTCTGATACTATGTACAATGTACGATGTTTTCCTGGTTCTGCTCAGTTCACACAGCATCAGTTCATATGAGTTTTTCTGAAATCTGCTTGGTCATCATTTCTTATTCCATAATAATATTTCATTACATTCATATAACACAGATTGTTCAGCACTTCTCCAATTGATAGGCATCCCCTTAGTTTCTAATATTTTGCCACCACAAAAAGGGCTGCTATAAATATTTTTGCACATGTAGATACTTTCTTTTTTTTAATGCTCTCTTTGGATTCAGACCTAGTAGTGGTATTGCTGTATCAAAGGGTGTATTTTCCTCTATCCCGTTTCCTCCCCTGTTTACACTTCTCTCCCTTTTCGTCCTGTCCTTCCTTGCCAATGTTTCGCTTCTGACCACAGCCTCCCTCAATCTTCTCTCCCATCTATCAGCCCCACCTCCCTTCCTTATTCCTTTTCTTTCCCCTTTCCCCCCTACTGCTGCCCTCCCTTCTATCAGCATCCCCTTCTCTTTCCCTTTTCCCCTTCTACTTCTCTGTAAGGTAAGATAAATTTCTCTACCCATCTGAATGTGTATGTTATTCCCTCTTTGAGCCAAATCTGATGAGAGTTAGGTTCAGACAATGCTCATCAACCCTTCCTTCTACTGTATTAGGTCTTTTGCACTTCTTCATATGATATAATTTACCCTATTCTGCCTCCCCCTTTCCTCTTCTCCCGGTACAATTTTTTCACCCCTTCATTTTTTATATTATTACATCAAAGTCAACTTACACCCACATCTTCTGTCTGTTTAAACACCTTCTAACTGCCCTAATGGACATGCAGTTCTCAAGAGTTACAAGCATAGTTTTCCCATGTATGGATGCAAAAAGCTTAACCTTATTGATTACATGATTTCCCCCTTTTCCTGTTTCTTTGTCATGCTTCTCTTGAGTTTTGTCTTGAAAATCTAATTTTCTGTTCAGCTCTGTTCTTTTCATTAGGGAAGTTTGAAAGTCCAATATTTCACTGAATTTCCATCTTTTCCCCAGAAAGATTATGCCCAGTTTTTCTGGGTAGTTGATTCTTGGTTGTAATCCAAACTCCTTTGCCTTCCAGAATACCATATTCCAAGCCCTCTGATCCTTTGTTGTAGATGCTGTTAAATCCTGTGTAATTCTGACTGTGGCTCCTCAATATTTGAATTGTTTCTTTCTGGATGCTTGCAATGTTTTCTACTTGACCTGATTCTGGAATTTAGGTACAATATCCCTTGGAGTTTTCACATTTAGTGGATTCTTTCAAAGACTTTTTTAATCTCTGGTTATAGAATGTTGGGGCAATTTTCCTTGATAATTTCTTGAAAGAGGCTCCTTTTCCTTCTCCTCCTCCTCCTTCTTCTTTTTCTATTTGATCATGGCTTTCAGGCAGTCAAGTAATTTTTAAATTATCTCTCTTGTATCTATTTTCCTGGTCAGTGGTTTTTCCAATGAAGTATCTTATATTTTCTTCTATTTTTTTCATTGTTTTGATTTTGTTGGACTGATTCTTGATGTCTCATAAAGTCATTAACTTGCACTTGCCCAATTCTAATTTTTAGGGAATTATTTTCTTCAGTTAGCCTTTTTTTCCCATTTGGCCAATTCTATTTTTATAGACTTGTTTCCTTCTGTGGATTTTTTTTCTTTTGGCCAATTGTGTTTTTTAAGGAATTATTTTCTTGTCAATTTTTGTCCTTCCTCTCCAAGCTGTTGACTATCTCATAACTCATTTCTTTTCTCATATTTTTCTTCTACCTCTCTTATTTGATTTTTAAAATCTTTTTCTGAGCTCTTTTGGGCTTGTGACCAATTTGTATTCCCTTTTGAGGCTTCACATTTCAGCATTTTGACATTGTTATCCTCTTCTGATTTTGTGTTTTGATCTTCTCTGTCGCTGTAGTAGGTTTTATGGTCAGGGCTCTTTTCTGTTCTTTACTCAATTTTGGGTCTATTTCATGGCTTTTAAAGTCAAACCTTGCTTCTGGGGCACAACTGTCCCAAGCTTCTTGCACTGGGAGCCAGGGGTCTGGTCACTGGCTTTCTGTGCCAGGGCCTGGGGCACTGCACTGGGGAGGCACGGGTTAGTCATACCTGCTGTGCTGGTGTTCTGGGGCTGGCAGTTTGACTTCTGAGCTGAGACTGGAAGACTCACAGCTTACCTGCTGCTCCAGGCCTGTGGGGCTTTGGTTGCTGGTCTGTACTGCTGCTAAATACCTCCCACTGATTTGCCCAGACACTGCCTGCTCTGGACTGTGCTCCCCTTTTATCCAAGTGAAGCATACCTTTCCTGAAGTCCTTCTAAGTTGTTTTAATCTGGAAAATTGTTTCACTCTGTCTTTTTGTGGCTTCTATTGCTCTAGAATCCATTTAAAGGCTTGATTTAATGTTGTTTCTGAGTGAAACTAGGGAGAGCTCAGGCCACTTCCTGGCCCTGCCCCCTTTTAATTTACTCTGAAACAACTTTATGTTCCTTTTCATCACAATTTAAATATATTTGTTCCAAAAAATGTAATCCTGGGGAAGGGTGTGATAGTGGAGGGAAAAAAAAAGTTTGTATCTCTTTTTAAATTAATCAATAGTTTAATATCTTGGGCACTGATAATTATATTTTGCAATATATTTGACATTATTTTTATTGGAAATATATGATCTGAGAGGGCTATCACATGTCTGTATTCTCTTGTATCAGGAGGTTGCTTCATTTGTGTATGTCTCATTTCATTGGGATTATAAACTTCTCAAGGTCAACTTCTGCTGCTGGAACATTCACAATTTTCCTTGCACAGGTCTTAATCAGTACTGTTGACTGACAGCCTGATTGACTCTTCTACAGTTGAATGTCCAATCTACTACACTAAATTTGCTTTATGGAGAGAGAATCCATGTAGAAGTTAACTGTTTCTACATGCCATTATCAAAATCCTTGAAGAGAAACATGTGGTCCTGCATCTGAATTTTATCCTTCTTGCTGTTTTATGTAACATTTTAGTGATTTGTAGAAGCTAGAAGCAGCCAAGGGCGAAATAGGCAACTTCCTACCAAAGGAAATATCTCAATCATGTGTGTATGCACAGATCATAGTATTAGGAGCTAGGAAGGTCTTAAATCCTGTCTGATTCATCTTTCTCATTTTGAACTGAAGTACAGATTGGGAACCAAGTTCATACCTCTCATGCTCCAGGTAGCATTACTTATATGTAACAGAGAAAGGATGTGAAAGCAGGTATTTGGATTGTGAGTTCCATTTCCATTTTCCTTCTTTTCGCTATATGTGTACTTTTTATATAGTTTCCTATAGACATAAAAACAATATGTTGTGTGTGTATGCATAATCAAACATTAACTATAAGGCATATAACTATTATTATATATATAATAGATACATTTATATACACATGTACATATGTATATATACCTAAAATTCTAAACTGAAAAAAGAAGTCAATTGATTTTACTATTATTCTTTAGTAACCATATTCCCTTGTGTAAAAAAAAGTCCTTCTCCCCCAAAATGTCATTATGGAAAGAAGAAATATCCTGCCTGGAAGGCAGCCAGGAGTATTATGCAATGAAATGTAAATATGTGGTCTTAAGGATTTTAAGTATTTATTACTTGGGAAGTCAGGAGCTCTCCAGCTCATGATAATGGCTGTTTGAAAGATTTTCATTTGAGTTTGGTGATTCCCTGAGAAGATATAGTTGGTATGGGGAAGAGTAGCAAACAGGCCCTTTGAGATGATCCAAGCATATTGACACACTTAAGGGGTTTCACCTGTGAAAAAGTAAGGGAACTGTTAGTGAAAACACTTCCCACTGAGCTGGTTGAAAATGGAGGTACTGAGGTTAAAAGAAACATATAATCAATCAATCAATCAATCAATCCAGAAACAAATATCTACATGTGTACAATGTATCTGTACATACAGATGGACATACATACATACATATACATACACAATACATAAATGTATGTTTGTATTGTGTGTGTGTATATTGGTGTGCTGTATTTTGCTCATGTAAGTTATGTGTGTCTTGAAGGGAGGCAAGAATATCTCTAGATTCTTTTTCCTCAGCTCTTCTCCAAGGGAGACTGATTCCTGATAAGGGGGGAAGCAAGAGATAAGGGCCAAAAGCTGGCTACTGTGCTCTTCTCTGAGAAAGGGAATACTGGGTAAGAATTACATTTGCCTGTTCCCTTAAATATTATTAGTTTAGGTCCTTGAATAACGTAGCCTTCTAGGTCATTGGGTGTGGCCTTTAGACTGAATCCAAGTTTTACAGAACAAATCCTTTTATTAAGGGGATTTGTTCTGTGAAGTTTAGATTCACTCAAAGGGCATACTTGAGCACCTACAGGGCTATATATGGCCTCGAGGCCACAGATTCCCCACCTGTGGTAGGGGAAATAATTTTAAATTCAAGTCATACTCCTGACTGCTCTCTCTTGCCATGGAAGGTGTGTCTCTGACTATATATGCAAGACTTGGACTATATATCCAAGGCTCAAGTCCATTCCTACCAGATGCCCATTCTAGGATGAACATATATAGCAAATAGCAAAGAAACTCACATATCTAAACAGATGGCAAACGTAAATCAGAGAAAGTATAGATATAAAAATGTCATATAATACACAGAATAAAGGAGCTCTTTCATTGGGAGTGAGATCTCAGTTCAACCCTGAGAGACCCACATTGTTCCCAAGGAAAATTCCCCAAAGTCTCTAAAATAACGAGTTGGTAGTAAGGGCATGATTGAGTTGCTGACTTTTCTGCATATTAGCTCCTTTTCAGAATTTTCTTCATCCTTCAGTGACCTGGAGAGATTCTAGAACAGTATGACTTGTCTCTTGAAGCTGGAAGCCAAAAGACCAAGATCTCTCTTACCTCAAGCTCTCACCAACTCTTTCACTCACAGAGAAACAGAGCTTTGAGTAACAATGAGAAGAATGCCTTAAGGATGGTTTTTAGATTACTTGCATATCAACTATATACATGTCTGTATTATAAATGCAAATATGGGTTCATTCATACATGTATATGCTTTATTCAGCCTTGCAGCTTGGGTTAAAGTAATACCTGAGATCGAGATTTCTAGAAAATTGTTATTCAATGAAATGATACAATCACAAACTTTATTGTTACATGATATGGCAAGCAGGTAAACCAAGCAGATACACACTATGTCAATATAAACAGATAGAAGTTCAGCACACTGTAGAAGAAATTTACCCTAGCCTGAGGGTAAGGGAGATGTGCTAGGGAGGAAATACCCTCAAAGTTGGAATTCAAGTGGCTAGATTATGTACCCTAAAATGGGTTTGGTTGAGTGACAGATATTCAGTGCTAGATGTGGGCGGGGGCATTGCTAATCACAAAGTGATGAAAAAGTTGTGAGTCTCTTATCAGTACCAGGTTTGGATGAAGTTCAGACAGGGGAAGATTTGTTTTCTGGTTTTTTTTTTCCCAATGGGCCCATGGAAGGATCATTTATTAACTAAGTAGGCAGAAGGAGGCCTCTGGTCAAGGTCCTTTGGCTTCTGCAGCAGGTCAAGTGGTCATTGAATCAAAATCTGCCAGACATTGGGAAAAGTCCAAATGTCTGCTTTGTACATGTTTCTATGGGCATTAGGACCACTTACTTAGCCTGTGTGACTCCATATTGGAGTCCCATTATATTGTGATATAATATAAAACTGATTATAGCTTCAATATGTATATATATATATATATATATATATATATATATATATATATATATATCATACATATATACACATATGCACACACATAAAGTCTGTGTATATATTCACATGCATATATGCATGTATAAACATATAGTATATTGTTTTATATATACTATATATAGAGTATATATACTCTCTTTATACTATATGTATACCATTTATAGTATATTGTTAATATAAGTATGTATTATGCAGTTCCTATGTATATGTACATATACATACACAACATGTACCCAATACAATGAGGCAATGCAATAAATATAATTATGCACATGTGTACATGCATTCACACACATTTGTATATTATTCACTGAAAATACATGTATATGCATGTAATAATTTTTGCCTAGGTGAGATGAGATGACCCAGTTTCAAGCGCAGTTTTAAGCTAAAAGTGTTAATTATAGTACAGTTTAAAAGCTTAAGTTTTAGGCTTTATGATAATTTAAAACTGCAGTAAATCTTGCTGGATACCTTGTATTTATCCGTGTATGTGCTTACATATATACATATATGAAAACACATATACATATATGAAAACCACACACATACTTGTATACATATATGTGTACATACATACACATACAAGGTCCCATACATACCTATACATATATAGTCTTGAGTATGGTTGTGTGTGCATATGTGCATGTGGAATGTATGTACACTTATAAGTATGTATATATGTGCATGTATATAGATGTGAAAGGAGAGAGATGGAAGAGGACAGACTTGGGGGAGTTGCAGTGAATTACAGTAAGTGGCAGGTTAGGACACTCAGTTAGCTTGGCGCTGATTTAAAGTCTTTCATATTCCTTCCAGGTCATTCTTGTTATCACTCCTCTTTAGTGTCTCTATGACTTCCCTCCAAGTACGTGCTGACCTTTGTGGCTACTTTTTTCATTTCATATTTGTCTCTCCAGTGCCTATCATACTGTATCCATTTAATAATTGCTGGTTGAATCAAATTTTCCTGGAAAAGGAGGTTCAATGTTAGCCTAGGAGTTGAGTGGAAGGAGGGCAGACTTTTGTATCAACCAATCAAGCAATCACGAAACATCTGTCTAGGGCGTAGTGTGTGCCAAGAATGGAGAAAACAAATATAAAATGAAAAATAGAGGCCTCAGAGGTCAGTACCTACTGAGAGGAGAGGCTCAGAAGGGAGCTGACAACAATGATGGCCCGGAAGGACGATTACATGCTTGAAATTAGATGAGTGTTGTGAGACTCACTGTAACGCCATTGGAAATAACTGGTCTGCGGGCATTCTTCCACATTGCAATACACAATACACTTGAATAAACTATGTATGATGTATCACAGTGAACAGGATAAGGGAAGGGGTTCATCAGAGAAGAAAAAAGTATGGTAAAATGACTTGAACCCAAGGTCACAGTCTTTAGAGGAGAGCATGCTGTTTCTTCTTAACCCTTTGTTCTGGAAAGACAAGTTCAAGTCCAATGGAAGCAGCAGGTACTGTGCTAAGGAGCCTAACAGCTTCCCCTGGGGGTTATTCTATTAGATCATATGGTTTTTCTTCCCCTCACCTATCTTTCTGTTAAATAAATCACCTTAAGGCAAAAGATCTCCATTATAAAAATTTAAGTGATGAAATGTTTTATTATAATATAAATAAGAAAATCTACTTAAGCATTTATCTTTTTAATTGCCAGAGCAATTTAAACAGATATGCTGCGGTTGTGCCATCTAGGATATTCTGTTAAATATATTTATTTCCTTAACTTCAAGAGTCCATTCCATTGATGTTCATGAGTTCAGGAATTGTATCTTGAAAGCAACCTTTCCCCTGGAAGTTGTTTTCCCAGAGCTCACTAGCACGGGGAGTGACAATTTTAATGCCAAAGTGGGAACAGAGGGTGATCACACACTTCCATCACATTTTCCACTATCATCTTCATAAGTACCATATTCAGCTACATTAAATATATAACTGCATTTTAAAAAGCTAAAATTTGTATATGCCTCTATATATTTATGTAATATAGTCAAGGTATTTTCAAGGAAAAAAAAAGTTAGTTTTAGAAACATAACTTTATTGATCATTGTCTTGACTATTTCATCCCTATGCTTTCATTGACCAAATTGATCTCCACTTTTCTTCCCTTCCTCCCTTCCTCCCTCCCCCCCTCCTTCCCTTCCTTCCTTCCTTGCTTCCTTTCTTTGTTCCTCTTTTCCTTCTGTTCCTCCTTCCACTCTGCTTATCTACCTTTCTCAAACATCAATATACCTGCAAGGAAAAGAGAGAGATATAAAGATGAGTGACTCATAGTCCTTGTCTCCAAGAAGGTTGAAGCATCATCAAACACAAAATTAAGTAGCAGGAATACTTTTTTGAGTCTTTGAGGGGAACTAGCAATGAGAAGTGGCCTATACTGTCAGTGCTGTATAAAACTAAATCTACAACTTTCTATTTCAAAATGGGTAATTTTTCTGCTCTATGTTGATAATTCCTCCACTAATGCAGAAAGAAATACCTCTATGTTTAATAGAAATTATTTAAGCACCAGAAGACTCAAGTGAAGTCACAGTGAAAACTGAGCAGAACCAGAAGATTAATTAATACAACACGAATATAAAACATTTTTAAAAAATGAACATCTTTGAAGCCCTTAAGACATCTAATTTGATCTTAACAATGATCACCTGTAGGGAGTTAGTGCCGACCCCAGGGCTGCTTGGACCCTAGCGCTTGGCCTGTTTCTTGGGTAATACCAGACAGGCTTAGTAGGAGTTGGAACGGTAGGCACCTGGAGGAAAGACTTCCGTCCCTAGCAGCCCCCCTAACAGCACCCCCCTCCTGCTCTGATAGCCAATCTTTCTCATGCAGGCAGAGTCCGTACACCTAGGACTCACAAGCCCAGTAGGAGGAACCCAGCTGGCCATTACTGAATGCTCTTGAACCAGTGCCTAACACAAACATGTTTTAATTAATGGGAACTTCTTGGATACTTTACAAGGGCATCCTGCCCCGTGCCTCACATAGCTCATACAGCTTTGATACCAGTTTGTATCCTGCCCGAGTCTTCTCATGCCTCTTTAGATACTGTAGAACAGCACTCCCCTTCTGTTTCCAGCCTTCCCAGATACTGTAGAACAGCACTCCCCTTCTGTTCCCATACTCCTACGGAAACTACCTTACCACGGCCCTAGTTTTTCCCATACGCTTGTAGGCGACATAGTTTACAACCATCCAGATTCTTTCCACCAGATATCAATCTTCCCATGCTCTCATCCCCTTAACCCTTGAACACCTGCTTCTGCTTGTGTAGTGCAAAACCCTATAAAACTGGATAATGTCTGCCAATAAATCGGAGTTGTATCCATCATTGGCTCTGGCCTCATCATTGTGTACTGAGATAGGGCTACTTGCTGGTCAAGGACCCCTAACAATCACCCATTATTTCAGAAGACCAGTACTGAAGAATGCTTCCTACTTCTTGACAGAGAAGTCAGGGCCTTGATAGATGGAATGAGACATTTTCAGACAAGGTCAATGTAAAAATTTGCATTGCTTAATTATACATATTTGATACATGAACTTTCTTTTTTAAAATTTTTAAAATTTATTTTTTTTATTTTTAGTGTACAACATTCAGTTCCACAAGTTTTTGATTTCCAAATTTTCTCCCCCCTGCCCACCCCCAAGATGGAATATAATCTGATATAAGTTCTACATATACCTTTGTATTAAACTTATTTACACAATAATCAAGTTGTAAGGAAGAATTATAACCAATGGAATAAATCATGAGAAAGAAGAAACAAAACCAAAAACAAAGGGAAAAAAGAGATCAAATACTTTGCCTCAATCCGTATTCTGGCTCAATAATTCTTTCTCTGGATATGGATAGCTTTTTCCATCATGAGTCTTTTGGAGCTGTCTTTGAACGTTGCTGAAAAGAGCCAAGTCTATCAAAGTTAGTCATGTCAGATACCATATATGTGATGGTCTGTAATCATATATAAAGTTCTCCTGGTTCTGCTCCCCTCACTCAGCATCAGACCCTGTAAGTCTTTCCAGGTTGTTGTGAAGTGCGTCTGCTCTTCCTTTCTTATAGCACAATAGCATTCCATTACATTCCTATACCACAAGTTGCTTAGCCATTCCCCAATTGGTGGGCATCCCCTTGATTTCCAATTCTTTGCCACCACAAAAAGAGCTGTTATAAATATTTTGAACTTTCTTTTTTACTGTCAAGAGGTAGGAGGGAGAGAAAACAAATACTTGTTAATAGAAAAAAATAAGGAATTGTTTTGGCTAAAATATTCAATATCCTCCATACAACCTGTTGGTGATAAGTAATTTTGAACAAAATAAACTGGTTCTTAAAAGAGAGACATGTAGTTTGTTACAAAGTTCATCCATGACAACTTTCCAACTTGATTTAGGACACAAATTGAGCTTGACATAGTCTTCATTAACTCAGGATTATTATTACTCACTGTGATGCCAGGTTCAAATAGGCTTTTATTAGAGGAAAAATCTTCCTTCAAGTTCAAAACCATTTTTTTGGCAACAAAGACTATGAAGCTTTATATTAGGCAAAGAGATAATGCAAGAAGTCACTGACTCTACCTTAAAGTAAGATAATTGGTAAGACAAAATATAAACTCATGTAACACATGATTACACACACACACACACAAAGCAATGTAGAATCAATGATTGTATACTGCTAGAGTGCAATAAAGTACATATGTACTGAAGGGACACAGGGAGTGATGAGAATATAATGGGTTAATCCTGGCTTGGATGACATAGATTTAGTGTTTTTGAATCTATAGAATACTTAATTGGGGAATCGAAAGTTATCATTTCATGTTTCAAAACATAAGTAATCTTCTGGCAAGCTATGATAGTAGCATTCTAAAATGGCAATTTTGGAGCTTCCTGAAAATGAAAAGATTTACAACCATTGACCCCCACCATTACAGACTAAATATATGGCACCATGGTGGCCAGCCTCCTCCTGGCAGGACCATTCAGGGGTAATTTGAAAACCTCTACTAGAAGTATTTAGTTTCTCAAAAAAAAGGCTACATATTTCTCATAATAAGAAATACTTTGTAAAGGCTAGGAATGGCTCATTTTTACTGTCCACTCACTTTCAATAAAATTCTTCATTCAAAGTACTTTCAAAAAGGAGGGAAGGAAATAGTGAATTTAAAAAAAATAAGGTATGTTAAAAGAAAAAAAAAGAAATCCACAAATGAATGTCCCCTAATTTAAAAACATTTGAACATCTTTGAAGGAAGATGAAAGTTTTGCTTTCATTATACTTACACAGAGAATACAAGCGGGGAAAGGAAGGGCTAGAAAGATGAATGTTATATGTGATCCATCCAAATATATGAGAGTATAAAGAAAGCACGGTGGGATGGTTATCAAGAGAGCCAATAATCATTCAGTTGAAAGACCTTGTATGTCGACACATTATTGAAATAAATATAGAGGCTTATTTCCACAAGCACTCCTAAAATAACTCATGAAAAATGAAATGTCGTTTCAAATGTATGACAAATACTGACTAAATTCACCCTAAGGGCATGTCAATTTAGAAAAGGAATTATAAATGTACACCCCACTGAGCCTCTCTCCCCCTAAGCTGGGTAGGTGAGTCCCTTTAAAGGCATTGTTTGCTGTAGTACATTTAGGATGAGAGCAATGCTGGATGAAAATTGGAATCCCATTGGACTTTGAGAGGGTTAGGGTGGCTGTCTTTGCAGCAGGTTGGTAATTTGTCACATCAGTCCCTTTATGAACTATCAACCTCATTACTATGGTTCACTGCACAGTCAGCCCTTGGGATTCTAATGCTAATAGTGTTCAGAGGGTGATAAGACATGTGATCTGAACTACCTCATTATCGATTCCCTTAAAAAAACACACCACCTACATAAGGGAGTAAAACAAGCAATACATTTAGAAAAACTAAAATCAATTGGAGACAACAAAAGCTAAACAGATCTTGGAGGTAATAGCACCACGACAATAAGTCTTCTTATAAAGACATAGAATGAATAACAGTGCGTGACAGGTACCATTTGTTTATTCAGTTGTGAGAGACTACGTATCAACCAATGACAGCCATAACTATATATTAACTACTGCAACTAAAACTAATCGGTCTCAGATATATCTTCCCACATTTGCCCAAACACACAGACTGAGCCAGGTAAAAGACAAGCTGAAGATCATTTCAATGTCTGAGCCAGTTTCTGAAATTATGTTGAATATGTGGAAATTATGCTAACATGGGTAGGTAGAGAGTCAGTTATATTTTTGAATCTTCTACAAAACCTTACTCTGGTACCATCTATCAAGAAATTAGTTACAAGCATACTAGAAAACATGGCTTTACTCTTTTCCACTGACATTCATTCATTCATTCAACAAATATTTCTTGAGCACCTACACTATACCAGGAATAGTGGCAAGTGCTATAAAAATAAATGCAAAATTTAAACATTTCATGTCTTCAAGGAGATTATACTCTTTTGGCATTGGAGGTGGGGAGGACAACATAGCAATGTTGCATGGTTTAATGAGAAAGACACTGAATCATTTTATTTTTCTCATTTTCTTAAAATATGGAAAGTAAAACTGTTAAGTGACACATTCAAGGTGATACGGCTATTACCTAGTGAACTCAAATTTGAACTTGGGTTTTCTGACATTAATTCTAATGCACTTTTCATTATGCGAACTTGCCATATTCTCCAAAAATTTTCCACATACTAGATAAATTTTTGCTATAAATTATCACAACATTAAGAGATTAGGCCTTCTTTTTATGGTATGTCGAAATAGTTATTAAAAGAGCCACAAATGTGCTCGTCCTAAAATACTGACATTTAATTTAAATTTAATTTTGTATGTAACACCAGCTTGCATCTTCCTGTATGGCCTTTCTCAAAGTAGGAAAAAAAAAACTGACAGAATAAGAGGAAAATATTTCAAATGAAGCCTCTAGGTTTGAACATGATGTCAATCTTTTTTGATGTTCCTAAAAGTTCCTTGAACTGTTCTTGTCCACAAGGCTTTGTGTTTCTTTGAAATGAGACAGACTCATATTTTTGGCCTCCAAGAAATGGAAGTATTGAAATCAACTTGAGAAGTGGTTACGTGTAGCTGGAGGCTAACTGAAATCTTAGGAGGATTTGGATATAAATACGTGCAGTTCTGTTCGACAAAATTTTGGGCTTGGAAATTGCATAAGAACTTTTGGACCTTCTGACATATGAATTTCTTTCTCTGGAGTTGTTCATATCTCTCTTCTATTAGCAAAACGTTTAACAGAGAAAATGTAAAGTTCACTTTATCATATATTTTCTCCCCTCATTTCTCTATCTTTTCTACATTTCTACATATTTTATTCTTTTTATCTTAATGTTTTATCTATGTTTCTCTTCACATTCTAGTAATTTCCCAAGAAACCAACTATCTAAAGAATCCTTATATAAAAAAACAGTTAAGCAAAATCAATTAACATGACAACATTTAATAATAGCTAGCATTTATATGGCCCAGTATATGGCTGGCATTGTGTGAAGTGCTTTACAATTATTATCTCATTTATCCTCACAAAAACCATGGGAGGCAGATACTATTATTATCCACATCTTATATTTGAAGAAACTGAGGGAAACAGAGGCTAAATGACTTCCCCAGGGTCACATAGCTAGTAAGTGTCTGAGGCTGAATTTGATCTTGTCTTCCAGCACACGATTCCCTGTTCTATATCTTTATTCCCCATACTTCTCTAACTAGAGTAGAGAGGTTTGTTTCATCACCTGTTCCTTAGAACCAAGAACAGTAATTTAAACTGGGTCCCAATGCCTTTCAGTTTTGTTTCAGTGTTGATTTTGCTTGAACAATTATAGTTATTCTGTATATTAGTCTCCTGGTTCTCCGTATTTGACTCAGTGTGACTAGTTGCAATGTCTTTCAACGTTTTTCTTTAACTGTCTTGTGGGCATTATTACTATGTTACAAACATACATAATATTAACATATTACACTTTATCCAGTCAGCCATCCATCTGTTGGCACCCATTTTATATCCTGGTATTAATTGTCACAAAAATGGCTACCACTGAATGCAGATTGAGGCAAACTTTTGCTTTCTTTTTTTTCTTTTTCCTTCTTTTTTGGTTTCATCTCTCCTTTCTCATGATTCATTCCATTGGTTATAATTCTTCATTACAACTAGACTATGATGTAAATAAATTCAATGTGAAGGTATATGTAGAACCTACATTGGATTACATGCCATCTTGGTGGGGGGTTGGGGAGGAGTGGGAGGGAGAGAAAATTTGGAACCCAAAAACCTGTGGAACTGTTATAAAATAAAAATAAAAATAAATAAATTTATGAAAAAATGGCTTCTATGAAATCTTTTGTATTTTTAGGACAGTTTTTCTGTCTTTATAACTTTCTTAGGTTATTGAGAGATTGCTAGCTCAAAGGGTATAAAAAGTTGAATATCTTTCCCCACATACCTTTCCCAGAAGCATTATTTTTTCCAAGTAGTCTACAAGTCCAAGTTTCTCTTTCTCTGTGTTTGTCTCCCCTCTTTCTTTTTACTCTCTACCTCCTTTTCAATTTTCTCCTCTTCTTACTCTTCCCCTACTTTCTCCTCCTTCTCCTCCTCTCCCTCCTCCTCCTCTGGAGTGAGAGAAAGAGAGAGAGAGATAGAGAGAGAGAGAGAGAGAGAGAGAGAGAGAGAGAGAGAGAGAGAGAGAGATATTGAGAGAGCAG
Source organism: Trichosurus vulpecula (assembly GCF_011100635.1). NCBI lineage: Eukaryota > Metazoa > Chordata > Mammalia > Diprotodontia > Phalangeridae > Trichosurus > Trichosurus vulpecula. The sequence continues at coordinate 60,261,882 of NC_050578.1, forward strand.
GGAAGTAGTGTATAAGAAGGTTGAAAAGGTAGGTTTCCATGCTGTGGAAAGTGCTAAAGAGTAAGAGAAGAATTTATGTTTCATCCTTCAGTCAATAGGAAACCAATGGATATTATTGAGTAGGAAACTGACAGGATCAGATTTGTATTTTACAGGAAGGAATTGATTCTAAAAGGAGAGACTCCTAGTAGAGGGACCATTTAGTAGGTTATTGCAATGGTCTACCGAAGAGGTGTTGGGGTACATGTACCCAGGAGAAAGTTGTCAGTAGTGGGAAAGTGATAGATACTCATATAAGATGTTGTAGAGAGAGAAATGAAATTTTGTAACTGAATGGTTGAATGGAGTAAGGCAGAGTATGAATTTACAGTTAATCTCAAGAAAGAGCCTGTTTGACCAAAAGGATGATGTCATCCTTGACAGTTAATAGGGAAATTTGGAACTGTAGCAGATTTGGGAGGAAAAATACTAACTTTTGTTTTAAACATGTTGGGTTTGAAATATCTATGTGACATCCCTTTTGAAATATCCAATGGTTTAAAAAATAGGTAAAAAAATATTTATTAAGCACTTGCTGTGCAGCAAGCACTTTGGTAACCACTGGGGACATAAATAAAAGCAAAAGGAAAGACAATCCCTGTCCTCAGGGAAAATACATTCTAATTGGAGAATACAATACATAGAAGAGTTGGAAAGGGCCAAAAGCAAAGCTAAGAGGAGAAAGAATGAAACCTGGCCAAGCCCTGTCCCCAAAATAGATACCCAAAAAGGAACACACAGATGTGAGGAAGGAACTGAGATGGTGGAGGAATATCACAAGGTGGAAGAATGGTAGCTGAGGGAAATTAGAGGGGGAAAAGGCAGATGAATAATGGCAGCAAAGACCTTTGAGTTAGAAATACAGCCTGATCTGCATCATCTCCCAATGAAAGGCCTTGGACATACCCACAAAGTCGTAGGTAGGGGTTGACTTGCAGCCTTGGAGGGAGTGGCTAAACATCACAGTTCCTTAGAATCTTCATGAATCCAGGAAATTATCTCGGTGTTATATATGTGTTTATAAACTACAGAATACTTATTTTTAAGTTTGTTTGTAAGCTGAGTGTTTGTTTCACCAGTTTTTTTTTCTAAACTTTATTACAACCACCATGTTGAAGTATAGCTGTGGTGGAGATCAAGCTGCTCCTGGTTCTTCGTGCCCATTTTAACCTCTCTCAGGACCCTGAAGTCATCCCACATCAGACAGCCTAATAAGATAACATCCAGCTTCCCCATAGTAGCTCTTAGTAAATGTTTTATTTCTGTTTGTTTGTTTTTTCCTTATCATTTTAGGTAGCTATCTGCTCCCATGTCAATGGTGCTGGGTCTAGAGTCAGGAAGACCTGAAATCAAATATGGTCTCAGACATTTACTGAATGGTTGACCCTGCACATGTTACAAAACTTCTGTTTCCTCAACTATAAAAAGGGGAAAATAAAAACACTTACCTCATAAGATTTTTGTGAGGAATAAATAGATAATATTTGTAAAAAGGAATTGCCACAATGCCTGGCACATATTAAGCATTATGTAAAAACTTATTTTCTTTTCCCTTCCCTTCTTTTCATGCTACCACCACTGCTATAGAAACCAGGTTAATGCAGATGTTAAAATGGCTGCTCAAGCCCCTTGGCAAGGGTCCATCCCACCTGCTCTTAGTCTGAGCAGGGTCCTCTCTCTATATCTGCCATAACCCCTACCACAAGGGGCCAGTAGCATAAGAATTTAGGGAAGAGGGGGCCAGCTATTCTGGTTGCAGAAATAAATGGAAGCACAAAGCTAGGAAAGAAGATAGTAGGGGTCTACCCTGTCTATTGCTAGTCCTAGCTTTCTCATGTCTGCTACCCCATCCCAAGTGGGGGGGGCTTACCTTTCAGAAATTTCTTTGTTCCTCTTCTGTTGCTTTTTTATTCTGTTCAGCTAATTTCTTACCCCTTTCAAAGGAATAATGCTTAGACAATAACTATTTGCCAATGTGCCAAATCTCCCTTAGGTAGGTTTTATAATTAAAGATCTATCAAATGCACTGTTGGCTTTTATCTTATTCCCTTAATATATTCAGGTAGTAATATGATATTCAATCTATCCAATGGTTGTTTTCTCTTCTATGTTCCTTCCCCTCAACTCCAGTGGTGTCTTTAACTCTATTTCCTGAGTACAGGTCATTATTGTTAAAAATCCTACAGCTTGCATGTGCCCAGTGCAACTTTCCTTTGGCTGCTGGCTTAATTACTACACCTCCTTGAGAAAGATGTAAGCTAAAATATTTTCCACTGGCATTCTTCTCAATATCAGGCATGCCCACAAATCTAAGTACTTTATGGAATGGAGATTTATTTTTTAAAGAATTCAGGGAAATTGAAATTCAAAATGAGAGGAGTAGCTGACAGAAGGTTAAAAATGATATTTTACAAAAACACACCACTTTCTTTTTATAATCTTCCATTTTCCTGATTAAACTTCAGAAAACACTTCTTAAAAGTCAGCAGTGATGCATTCTGTGGCTTCTGAATTCCTGAATTTCAGCTGAGTGCCCTATCAAATAGAAAAATTCAGTTAACAGAATATGTGGTTTCCTCTGCATTCAAGCCATTACATGCAGTTAATTTTCTCCTATGATACATCTTCCTTTTGACTTTGTGCATGGATTCCTTTGTTCCTTCCATCTAAAGACCTTTAAAACATGTGGCTGCTCTGCCCTCTGATTTGGAGTGAAAGGTGGATGGAAGGATAGGTTTCCTACACAAAGGAAAGGGTGGGGCTTTATAATTAATTTTTCTCTCTCTCTCTCCTTCCTGGGAAAGTCAACTCAGTGTAAATCCTGCTAGGTAATTGACTAGGCTTGTGTGCTTGGGTTACACTTAAGGATCCCACAAAGAGAATATTATATTACAGTGTCTTTCTCTAGTTTCTAAATGCCGACATTGATATTACCAGGCAACTTAAAGATATCAATCATCAGAAAGCTTATCGACTGTTCAAAATAGCTCTATCAATATCTAATTTGCTGTCTGATTTAAGGCGCAGTCTGTGCAATGTCAATGTACTAAGTCCATCTTCTTTTCTCTATTTTACAATAGTCAGAACTTTACATTTTTGCTTGGAGTCACCTGCAGTAATTGTTGTAGCCTGGTTTGGGCTGGCAGACTGGGTACTATTTTCTTAAAAAATATTTTTTTTATCCACAGGATACAAATTCATATGGAATGTTGCTTAAATTTATGTAGTATTTCTACCAGAATATTCTACTCTATATAATAATCAGGAATTTCTTTTAAAAATTCATAAATAGCATTATCATTATAAACTGGATCAATAAATTGTGAATGGGGAATTCTTTTTATCAATACTTTGGAATGATGTGGGTAAGAAAACCAATATGCACTAATGTATATAAAAGTAACCACAGAAACATGAATTGCTTTTCTGTGTGACTTTCCTTTATAACTGTGACTTTCTCACCTTCAACTGACTCCTCAGTGAACAGATAGCGCCAATAGTAAAAATAGCTTCTTAAATTAGGGCCACTTACTATCGTAATTGGAATGAGAGCTCTTTGCATAAGTGTTAGGAGTTTTAAAAATGAAGAGACTTAAACAAACTTCCTAACCATTTCAGTTCCTACAATTGGTGGTAAATGTTTTACCAAATGAGTGATTATGTGGTAAACCAGCATCTCCACCAGAGAAAGAGAAAAAGGACTACCCATTTCAAGACTTGTGTGTCTAAAAGATATTTATTGATAGATATTCTTTATAGCTTGCCTGAAATGTCAAGAGTACATTACAGTCCTCAAAATGTGCATCTACATTTTTCATCCACCAGAGGGACGTGTTGTGTTGGTGTGGCATCTCCTCCAGCAAGGCTTCCCAGATTTGCATTGCAAGAGCTTCACTTTTTGTATTGGGAAAGTTATATCTGTGGTACATGTCGCAGTTGTTCCAGTTTTTCAGGGAGCTGCAGGACAGTGATTTGTGAGGAGCAAGGTATTATGTGCTGCCACTACTGTTACACTGATGCTTTGAAATTGTTGATTGCATGAGATAGACAGGTTTCTCAGTTTACTCGAGATTGCTTAGTAAGAGGGCTAATTGGTGAAACATGAGGAGACTGGTTCGTTTTAAGGTAACAGCAAAAGAAAGTAATAGGCAATTAAAACTATAGAGAGAAACAAAGATGGCAGAGAAAGAGGAAGTAGTATAGTCCAGCTCTCCCCACAACTATGTCTGTTCACATGAGTAAGGGGTGTGGGAAGGAGACTTACTTGATTGTCACTTTCATCTGAACTTGTCAGAGGAGAGTAAAAAGACTAAAAATACACGCACATACATATATAGTTTGTGCAGAAATACATTCAATGGAACAAGAAGTTGGAAAGTAGAGGGAGAAGGAAGGACAGATAAGAGAAAGAGTAGACCCAGGAAGGTATTGGTCATAAGCAAAGTGAAGTTTAGCTGTGGAAGATGGATTAAGAAGAATGGATTAAAAGAAAGAAGAGGTGTGATTGGGGTCTAGGTAAAGGGACGATAAGGGAGAGTAGCAGTTGATTGTGTCAAATTTAGAGTGCTAATATTGCTCACCCATGACCCTTTTCTTCTTTGTAAAAAGGAGGGAAGCAAAAATAGGAAAAAAAGCCTAAGAAAAGAGGTTGGGAAGAAATAGTTAACTAACATACACAAGTTAATTAGATGAACCCACTCAAAATGGAATAGCCTAGCAGAATGGATTAGAAATCAGAATCCAACAATATGTAGTTTACAAGAAACACGCTTGAAACATAAACATACATATCAAAATTTTAAAAGGGGTCAGAGCAAAATCTATTGCTCTTTGGCTAAAGTACAAAAGGTAAGGGATGGTGGGAAACTTTGCTTCTTTCAACACCTGAAAGGATGGGTTATCAGCTTCAAAAGTTTTCATTTGCCAAGCAAGATATAAGGATAAGACCTTCTATTGCTATTACATGAATACAGAATGGACCCAGAATGAAGAGTCAATTGTTAAATTTTCAGTCTCAGCATTTACATCTTAAAAACCAGTAAGTGATACAAATCTGAGTTTTATTTGGCTTTCTAGACTTAAGAAATTGATAGTAATGCAGATTAAATTCAAAAGTACATCTTGTGTATATTCTGCACACTCCTCCAGAAAGCCAGTTGTTAAGCACTTACCAGCACATCCCTGGTTATAAGATGAAAAAACTCCCCATAACAATTGGGGTTAGCACTTTGCCTGCATTTGATAGTGTTGAAGAGTTGCTTAGGATACTCAGGGGCTGTTATTTGCCCTGGGTTACACAAGTAGTGTGTGCAAAAGTCAGGGCTTGAAACCTTGGCTTTCCTGACTCTGAGATTGCCTCCTCATTACAGGAGATGCAATGAAGCATTATTTTCATATTGCATTAATTTTGAGATATTTCCCTATTAGAAACCCTATAAATAATATTGAAGGCTTGAGAATGTGTCTTAAGATATCTGAAAAGAGGTTTTGTCCCTCTTTGAGTTTGCCCCGGCGATCACCATCCCCTTTATCTACTGGTTCCTTTCCAGTTGCTTATAAACTCTTCTAGAACTATCTAATACTTAAAATATTTTTTAAAATCCTTCATTTGACTTTATGATTCCTCCCCAAGCTATATACTATACATCTCCTCCCTTTCATAGTCAGCTTCTTAGAAAAAGTTCTCTGTAGTTGAGACAGCCCCTTCCTCGCCTCCCATCACTTGTAAGTCCCTTGCCCATCTAGCTTTTGTCTTCATCAGTTTAAATGAGATTACTTTCTGCAATGTATCCTATTGGATTTGATTGACAATTTCCATGGGCTTTTCTCAGGTCTTCTCCTTTACTTTTCTTCAGGAGTCGACATTGTTAACCAATCCCTCTTTTTAGTTACCATCTCCTCCCTGTGATTTTCTGATGTGACTCTCTCCTGGCTCTCTCCCTGTCTGGGTATTCCTTAGTCTTCTTTTCTAATTATCATTCATCTTCGATGTGTGGGTATACCTCAGGGCTCTGTCTTAGGGCCACCTCTTTTTTCATCCTCCCACTTCTTCTGTTCTTCTCCTGCTACTCTCTCTCTGTCTCTTTTCTCTGTCATTCTATCTATTTCTCTGTATCTGTCTCTCTCTCTCTCTGTATCTGTCTTCCCTTCTATCTTTCTCTGTAGTGTGTGGATGTGGGTGTTGGTGGTATGTGATCAGGAAAGTGAAGGATCGAGCACAACTGGGAGGTGGTGGAGGGAGGAGTCCTGATGGTTAGATTTTTACCTCCAGATCCCTGAAGCTAGTGATGATAGGACACATGCTCATCCCTCTGCAGACTCATAAGTTCATATGCTTACACTCTGGTTGAAGTAGCCTCATCTCACAAATTTAGTTGACATAAGTGATATAGTAGTAAGAACACTGGGCCTAGAGTCTGGAAGACCTGGGTTGATAATCTAGCCTCAGATACTTACTAGCTGTATAACCCTGGGCAAATTACTTAATCTTTGCCTCAGTTTCCTCAACAAGAAAATGAGAATAATCATCACACATACCTTGTAGGGTTGTGAAGACCAGATGAAATGATATTTGTCAAGTGCACAGGTACCTAGAACACAGTTGGTGCTTTAAAATGTTTATTTCCTTTTCCTTCCCACTACATCACTCTTTCTGAAAGGACTCAATTAGGTTTAACAACAGAGCGAGCCTTCCCATTTGTGTGCTATTTCCCATACTGGCTAATTCACATCCCATCTATATGCCTTAATATATGTTCTCCTCCGAGCATGAGATGTCCTCCATCTTTAAAATCTATAAGATTTTCCGTGGTTCAGTTTAGGTGCCGCTTCCTTTTTGAATTCTTTCCAGATTTCTGCAGTTGTTAGCATGCTTTTTTAAAAAACTGCCTCATGTTTACTTAGCTGAGTAAATGGCCCCTATCCCCATAGACTGTAAGTTTTTTGGATGTAGACACTATTTCTTTTCTGGGTTTGTATTCACAGAACCTATCCTATTGCCTTGATGCACATGGCACATCATTAATAAATATATAACTCATGGTTCAGGGCTCACGGCTCTCCAGAGACCAGATTCAATCCTGGAAGGTGTTGTCATCACCCCGAGTTTACTCTGCAAAATTTCTGAATATGACAGCCTGCCATCTTTCCAGGTTTCCATAAATGTGGCCAATAAAACCCCAATTCCTGAACTAGTACTCATAGTAACAAAGACCTTAATTCTACAGAAGGTGGGTAGGGGATGGGGTGGGGGGGGAGACAACATATACATAGATAGCTAAATATAAAACATGAAGATATTTTCAAATAGCAGGTCAACAGTTTGTCATTCTGGAAGAATCCCTTCTTCCTACAGGAAGGAGGAAACCTCCACACTTGCCATATTATCATAATGGGAATGAGAGCTCTTTGTGTAAGTGTGAGGAGTTTTAAAATGAGAAGACTAAAACAAATTTCCTAACCATTTCAATTCCTATAATTGGTGGTAAATGTTTCACCAAATGAGTGATTGCATGGTAAAACTACCACTGTAGACTCCCCTTAGAAGACAAACATAGTTTGCAGCTGCTGGCCAGGCAACCCACTTCCTCACCTTCACTGTTTAAATTTCTCCTGGTTAAAGTACAAGTGAAATATAGGATTTTATTAGCTGTACTTTTCACCAGCCATCATGTTACCTAATGTCCTCCCCTCCCTATGCTTTTCAGTTCTGAGACCATAATCAAATCAACTTTGTCGTTTCTCCTAGGAAAAATAAATGTACAATCTACTCTGTGACTTTTCAAACCAAAATCCTTCTCCTGGGCTGCAACTTGCTTATCTGTGTTCTCCCCTTTACTCGTTGGCACCTCCATTAGAATGTAAGCTCCTTGAGGGCAAAGGTGGTTTTGGCTTTATTTGTAACCCTATTTTTAACACAGGGTTTGATGCGTGGTAAACACTTAAATACTTCTTCATTCATTCATCCATTCTGCTTCCCCCATGGACTGAAGTTCTTTACTCTTCTTCCAGTTTAGGGGACACATGTGTGATCCCTCTCTTTTTGAAAGGCACACTCTTCAGGAATTCATTTTTGTCTCTTAGAGCCAGATCTCTGAACTCTCAAATAAAAATTTACACATAAGGTAACCTGCATTGGCAATACTGCCCAAGAAGTCTCTCTTTTATTGCTTGATTCTGGTGTTGGGCTGCTTTTCTCTACTTTAACTTATTAGGGTTCAGGAGCATCATTCATGAAGTTAGACCATGTGGAAAAGCATATGTATGCCTTCACATTGTGCTGTTGGAGAAACTCGTTATTCCTCTTTTCCCTCTCTGGTCTCAGGTCTGTGTTCAGAAAGCTATAAGAGAGCATGAGTTGTGGCTCTCATGTACTTCTGCCTTCAGGACAGCAGGAGATATCTCCTACCACATGCCTTTGATTTACAGTGGAGAGGGGTGTTGAAAGTACAACAAAAAGGGAGAAAGTCCAGAGTGGTGTGTCAGCTCTCTTGAATAGATGCTTGCAGAGGGAGTGATCTCCAAATAAAAATCTGTCCTAAAGGTTTAGGACAAGAAAGCAGCCTGGGGTAGTCTCTGTTACCAAAACTTAATCAGGAGTCGTCTTTAATCTTCATAACAAGGTGTCAAAAAGTATGGCCGTACTATATAGGCAGAGAGTAAAGGATAATCAAATGATGCAAACAAAGGCTCACCTCTGCATAAGCTTATCAACTTCACTATTCAGCTTCTCTTGCAAATGTTTGTTGATTTAAATTTTGACAGGGAAGAGGATACTAGAAAGAGGAAGGTTATAGCAGTCTGAAAGGGGTTAGGGTGGTGAGGGATTGCCGCTAAGGAGGTAAAAGGGAAGAAAAAGAAAGAGAAGTTAGAGGCAGAAAAAAGTCTCTGATTTTACAAGGTTTTCTGGGACTGGGCCTGTTTCTTTCAACTGGATGGGGATAAATAGAGTTGTATGTGAATCTACTTTTATCTTGAATATCTTAGCAGAAATATCAGTGAGTTCTATGAAGCACACCCACACTGCTTTGTGTTATTTATGATTTCTCCCTCTGGATACAATTTTTTTGGTTGCAATTGGGCTTCATCACAAAAGAATAAACGAACTCTACTAAGTAAGATTGCTGCATCTGGTAGCAATGACCCTATTGCAATTACAATAAGGTTGGGTCCTTGTCTCTAGCCCTCCACTGTAGCAGAGCTAATGTCACAGGTCTCACTCCTTCTAAGGAAGCCTAAAGTACCTGCCAGCTGTCCCTGCTCTCTCTCTATCCCTCTCAGTTTCTAAGAAATAAACTTCCTAAAGAAAGAAAATGATGGCTGTATTGTCAAGCTTTCCACCTGTGACTGATTTTCAATCATGACAGACCGTGATGCTTTTCTGTTCCGTGGATGTTTCCCTGATGAATTTGCTTGTGGTTACAAATTTACTCTGCTTTCTCCTCTATCTCCCTCCCTCTCCCCCTCCCCTTTCTAAATCTACAACTCAAGTCAGTTGAAGTACTTGACAATCTAACTGCGAATTTTCAGACACTTTCTTAGTCACACTGCTTCTCAAACACTGTGTGTTTCTTATTAAGGGTCATTTTCTTTTAAATCATCACATTTGAACATAAATAGAACAACATCACTTTAAAAATTATTTTCTCAGGGTGAGATTTTGTAACTGTATTCTAACTTTTTCTTATAGATCTTTGGACTCTGATCAAGCCCTGAACATGGCTTCATTTTCCTTTTTTAAGTAACTGTCTGGCTAGCAGCCCCACAAGCCCTGCTTGTTCAGGACCACAGTTTTTGGGACTGGCCTCCAAAGGTATCTGCTGTCCTTTTCAGAAATGTGCTGATAATATAGCCACCAAGTTCGATCTATGCAGAATTCTGCTAGTTAATGTTGCCTATCCCTTGTACCCTCTACATTTGTACTCTCCACTTTCAGAAGAGTGGGCTACATGATGTAGCTAGAGTACTATGATTTTTTAGCACTATAGTACTGGCCAAAAAAATGAAAGTGTTAGACTAGCTGTTATCTATGGACCCTTCCAGAGTTAAATTCTATAGTTCCCACCAGATCTCTGATTTCATCAGTGTAGAAAGCTCCCACTGAATAGCATCCTCTACTAAGTAATTTCACACATTCTCTGCAACTTTCTAGTTGTCTTGTGCATTGAGAGATTAAATGACTAGCTTAGGATCATATATCCAATATATGTCAGACAAGGGATTTATACCCAGGTCCTCTTGATGCCAAGGCCTGTTTCTTATGCATCAATCCAGGAAGCTATCATACTCTAGGGTGTGTTTTAAAGAACTTTTAGTAGGTTTTCTTACTCCCAAGAGCTTTTTCTCACAAGGAGAGAAGGCCTAAAGGTTTTGGCTCTGTCAGTGTGGTGAGAAAAAAAAAAATCTTAGTATCTTAATAACTAGTACATAAAAGCTTGTCATCTTAGCATGACTGACTCCATTTTGTTTTCAACCTCTAATTTGTAACTGAGCTGTTTTGAGGAGGTTGTTTTTCTATAAGTTGTTTTTCAATAAAAATAAGATGAACACTTGTTTCATATGATGTAGGAAGCAACGTATGAGTTTTCTTAAACAACTGATGAACATATGTGGACCATTTGATAAGACAGATCACCAATGAAAATTATTATAAACAACTTTATCAGTAATGTATGGAGTAAATCACCTACTAAATCACGAAGAAAATAACTTAGAAATGCTATAGCTGGAAGTATAAAAAAACAAACGCCACCACCAGAAACCCCAGCCTTTAGTCCATTACTAATGGGACATGACCAGCCCTGTATTTATTTGAGCGCAGTGCTGATTGACTGACTTGCCAGATGACCCTCTGAGACATGGCCTCCAATAGAAAGGAAAGCTTGTGATTCAAGAATGAATGAAAGTCACTGCAATTGCCAAGACTCAGGTTGGTAGTTTATTCTTAGAGAACGGTATTGTTTGCAAACTTTGATTCCTAAAGTTTAGTTGCATGCATTGAGAAATGTACATCTTAGTGTTTCTGCTGCACTAGTCAACATATGTAACCTACTATAAGTGTACATTTTATTTACAGTAATACTACCTGAAATTGGTAATGGTAAAGGGGCCAATTGAGTTTGCAGCTTAATGTAATTCAGCAAATAAGTAACCCCATATAAATGAAAGGATAGACAGACAGACAGACAGACAGACAAAGATCAGTAGCATGTTAGGGGGATCACTTGTGCATGCTCAGATTTCCTAACATAGTGGTACCCTGTTTTTTTTTTACCATGGAATTTGACTGTTACTTTAAAACTACTCTCATTCCTGTGTGGACTTTCTTGCTGCTTCCAGGCACAGTGTAAGTCACAGCGTAGGTGCCATCAATTGAACCAATGAGAGGGGAAGGACTTCCTTCCCTCATTCTCCCTCCTACTCTTTGGCTCCAAGTTTTCTCTTGGCCTGGAGTTTTTGTTTTTGTTCTGTCAGTCGTTCTCATTTCCAAGTGCTGGTGCTGATAGTGACCTTGGTGATAGGAGTGAAGGAGGGATGTTGTAGCCAACCAGCCCATCAGGGAAGCCAGGAAAAACAGAGTGTCTGCAACTCAAAACCAAGGTGAATTTGGGACTTGGAACTCTGGACTTTGCTGTATAAGAACTGAGCTAAACTGTGAAGCTAATCTCTTTCCCCTCTCCAGAAACTGAGAAGTAAAAGAAGGAAGGATTAAGCTCCATGTGTTGGACAGTAAGTTTGTATGTTTGTAATTATATAAGGGTCTTCCCCTTCCAGTTTGATTTTTTTTTATTAAAGGGGCCATCCCTTGACTCACATCTTAAAGAGGCCTATTCACTGAATGGGAGTTGCCTAACTCAAAGTGAGAACCTGAAAAGACCTTAGCTTAAAAGGGGCAAAGTCTCTCACTGCATCATGGGCCATCTCCAGTCATCCTGATAGATATCTGGACACTGGACCCAGATGGCTCTGGAAGAGAAAGTGAGACTGGTGACTTAGACGGCCCTGCCTCACTCAGATCAAAGTCAGTTGCAAGCCATGTCATCATCTCCCTAATGTCATGGTTCTCTTCAAGAACAAAGGACAAACCACACAACCACAAATACTCCTTTGCAAAAACCAATCTGATTGTTAAGTGGCTAAAAGGAACTGTGGTACAGGAGTCTCATCATCTATACTTGAGGGAAGACTGTTAGTGGGCACTGGAGCCATTAGCAGAGAGTCCTTAAGTGTGCTGGGGAATCCTGTAGGCAGGGTGAAATGTAACATACCTCTCCTTCTAGGCAATGAGGGCTAGCATAATAAGTGTTCCATAAGTCAAAAGAATTCTTTTGTAATCTGGTAGAAATAGCACTGACTGAAATCAGAGGACTAGTGCTCACATCCCACCTCTGATGATTGCTCCCTATGTGGCTTTGGATGAATCATTTTAACAGGGTTGTAAATGGTGGTCACTTAATCCATAAGGCAGACAAACAAAGAGTACCAGCATGAGTTCTGGGGCTGGGAAAAGGGCCCCAAGGATGACCATCAGTCAAAGAGGACAAGGTGGTACAGAAAAGGGAGAAAGTCCATATCTCTGGAGTTGGAGGGAACTTCTGAGGACATCTCCTTCAAATCCTTAAATTGATAGATGACAAAAGGTAGTTCCAAAGATGTTGCCTTCACCAAGGCTAGGCAGGTGATAAGTGAAAGAGTCAAGATTTTAATTTAGGTTTTCTGACATAAAGTTCAGTACCTTTCTACCATAGCCCGTATGGGAGTTTACCTTCTGAGTTTTTACCTTTATCCTAGAACAGAGCTGGTAGTGTCTAGGCAACATTCCAAAAATGTCAGTTTGGCATTGGTACTATCTTACTTTCATTTCTATATTTCTTTTCTACCTTCTGGAAGTCGGGATAATTTTGGAGGCAAAGGAGGCCTGGGTAAGGGACCACAGAATGGGCTGAGAGGCCCTTTGGGCAGCCAGAGGTCAGCGTGAGGTTGGTTGTTGTCCTTTATTCCTGAAGAGGACCAAAATGACATCACTATGTTAGAGTCGAGTTACAGTATGTCTTACTGTGGCTGATCAGACCAATCCCAACTTGGAATGTCCTAGCACAGGGCATACACAAATAGTCCATGTGAACATTTGGGGTGGATTCTCTAAATTTGCATGTCTCCCATTTCTTTTACTCTACTTCAATCAAAGAGAAGGGATGGGATTTTAGAGGCAGAATCATCAAAACTTGGTGAAAGGTCGAAATATGGATATTGAGGGAAGGTTTAGTATTACTCCACTTCACAGTGCATCCCTTGAACTTGCTCTATATTGACTCCCTGGATTTGTAATACTGGGCAACCTCTTTTCTGCCTCCTGCCTTTATCCTCATATATCATTATTCTGTGGACTCTAGAGAGGTTCTCTATTGACTTTCTGGGATGATAACTTGGCTCATTTATTTTTTTTTCCTAAGAGAAATTGTTCCTTCTGATTCTGTTAATTTCCGTAATCATCAATCCTTATTAGCCCCCTTTCCCACTACCCCCACAAGCTACAGAGGCTCAGAGTCACCTCTTTATGAGATTTAAATTTTTGCCTATCCAAACCATAAACTTATTCCACTAAACTCCATCCATATATGTGTGTAACTAACTCACCCCTGAACATTTCTCAGAGGTCCTCTCCCCAATTAATTCTATAAAAGCAAATCTAGGGAGGGCTTTCCTTTAAATTTATATTTTCACTGAGTTCATCTTTCCAATATTTTTCCTTTCCCTAGACCATCATGCGAATGTGCTCAGCACAAGGTAGTCTTCCAATGCATATTTGTAAATTGATAAAATTAATAGAATTATCATTATTCCTTGCACAAACACACCTCAGCTACCCTTCCTGTAGATATGGGGATAATGATCTTCGTGTAGGATGAGGGACTCTCTCCAAATTCACCATGATCCATATGGCCTATTTGGGCCTGCCCTGTGGTATTGGTCTGGTCAAAACTGTAGTCCACATTAATAGACCTGTCACCCAATTTCAAACCAAAGACAGTGATGCTAGACAAGAGTCAGGGACTCGGGAAATAGGAATAGTGAAAGTTAAAAAGATGAGGTAGAATGGGGAATATACATGATATATTGTCAACAAACCTAAATGATAGGAACAGATAAATATCTAACCACTGAAAGATACCATGGGACAAACTCTTACATTATTTTGTTGCTGCCAAGTAGTATTTCTCCCTTAATTGCTGTGCTTAGTTCTCTTTATTGGCATTAATCTATGACATTGAAAAGAGCATGATATGGACATCATGGCTAGAGCTTGTGTTCTTTCTATTTGACAAAAATCATAAGCAAGGGGGTGGAGCCAAGATGGCGGCTGGTAAGCAGGAACTAGTGTGAGCTCCGTACCGAGCCCCTCCAAAAACCTATAAAAAATGGCTCTGAACCAATTCTAGAATGGCAGAACCCACAAAACAGCAGAGGGAAGCAGGGCTCCAGGCCAGGACAGCCTGGATGGTCTCTGGGTGAGGTCTATCGCACACGGAGCTGGGAGCTGGGAGCTGAGAACAGAGTGGAGCAGAACCCAGCCTGAACGGCGTGGACCATCCAGACCAGAAGCTGGGCAGAGGGGGCCCTAGCACCCTGAATCAGTGAGCTGCGGCAGTTACCAGACTCCTTAAGCCACAAACACCAAAGACTGCGGAGAAGGTTAGTGGGAAAACGGGAGTAGAAGGAGTTCGTGGTTCGGCTTCCAGCCCCGGGGGCAGCGGAGGTGGGGCAGCTACAGCTGTTGTTACTTCCCTCTCCAGGCCCACCTGGTGGGAGGGATTAAGTGGCGGATCAGAGCAGAAGTGCACAGCCTGCCGAAGATCTAAGCCCAGTCCGGGTTGGGGGTTGGGGAAGGAGCAGTGCTGGTGTGGCAGAGCTGGCACCTCCCCCCCAAATGTGGAACATAGAACTCTATAGTCTACAAGCAGTCATACTCCACTGAAAAACTCAAAGGTCAAGTTAGTTGGCTGGGAATATGGCCAGGCAGCGAAAACGCACCGAGATTCAGTCTCAGACTTTGGATTCTTTCTTTGGTGACAAAGAAGACCAAAACATACAACCTAAAGAAGTCAACAAAGTGCAAGAGCCTACATCAACAGCCTCCAAGAAAAACAAGAACTGGTCCCAGGCCATGGAAGAGTTCAAAAATATTTGGAAAAGCAAGTTAGAGAAGTAGAGGAAAAATCGGGAAGAGAAATGAGAAGGATGCGAGAAAACCATGAAAAACAAGTCAATGACTTGCTAAAGGAGACCCAAAAAAATACCAAAAAATACACTGAAGAAAACAACACCTTAAAAAACAGACTAACTCAAATGGCAAAAAGCTCCAAAAAGCCAATGAGGAGAAGAATGCCTTGAAAGGCAGAATTAGCCAAATGGAAAAGGAGGTCCAAAAGACCACTGAAGAAAATACTACTTTAAAAATTAGATTGGAGCAAGTGGAAGCTAGTGATTTTATCAGAAATCAAGATATTATAAAACAGAACCAAAGGAATGAAAAAATGGAAGACAATGTGAAATATCTCATTGGAAAAACCACTGACCTGGAAAATAGATCCAGGAGAGATAATTTAAAAATGATTGGACTACCTGAAAGCCATGATCAAAAAAAGAGCCTAGATACCATCTTTCAAGAAATTATCAAGGAGAATTGCCCTGATATTCTAGAGCCACAGGGCAAAATAGAAATTGAAAGAATCCATCGATCGCCTCCTCAAATAGATCCCAAAAAGAAATCTCCTAGGAATATTGTTGCCAAATTCCAGAGCTCCCAGATGAAGGAGAAAATATTGCAAGCAGCCAGAAAGAAACAATTTGAGTACTGTGGAAACCCAATCAGAATATCCCAAGATCTGGCAGCTTCTACATTAAGAGATCAAAGGGCTTGGAATACGATATTCTGGAGGTCAATGGAGCTAGGATTAAAACCTAGAATCACCTACCCAGCAAAACTGAGTATCATGCTCCAAGGCAAAATATGGATTTTCAATAAAATAGAGGACTTTCAAGCTTTCTCAGTGAAAAGACCAGAACTGAATAGAAAATTTGACTTTCAAACACAAGAATCAAGAGAAACATGAAAAGGTAATCAAGAAAAAGAACAAGAAAAAGAAATTGCAAGGGACTTACTAAAGGTGAACTGTTTTGTTGACATTCTTACATGGAAAGATGATGTGTATGATTCATGAGAACTCAATATTAGGGTAGCTGAAGGGAATATGCATACATATATATTTATGTATATATATGGGTGAATGTGTATGTATGTATATATCTATGTGTGTATGTATATATATATATATGTATATATATACACATATATATGTATATACACACACACACACACACATATAGAGAGAGAGAGAGAGAGAGAGAGAGGGAGAGAGGGAGAGAGGGAGAGAGCGGACACAGGGTGAGTTGAAGATGAAGGGAAGATATCTAAAAGAAATAAAATCAAATTAAGGGATGAGAGAGGAACATACTGAGAGAGGGAGACAAGGAGAGATAGAATGGGATGGATTATCTCCCATAAAGGTGGCAAGAAGAAGCAGTTCTGTGGGAGGAGGGGAGAGGGCGGATGAGGGGGGAATGAGTGGAACATTGCTCTCATCAGATTTGGCCCAAGGAGGGAATACCATACATAGCCAACTGGGAATCTTACCCCACAGGAAAGAAGAGGGAAGAAGATAAAAAAAATGGGGGGTATGGTGGAGGAGAGGGCAGATGGGGATGGAGGTAGTCAAAAACAAACACTTTTGAAAGGGGACAGGGTCAAGGGAGAAAATTCAATAAAGGGGGATGGGTTGGGAAGGAGCAAAATATAGCTAGTCTTTCACAACATGAGTATTGTGGAAGGGTTATATATAATGATACACATGTGGCCTAGGTTGAATTGCTCGACTTCTTAGGGAGGGTGGGTGGGAAGGGAAGAGGGGAAAGAATTTGGAACTCAAAGTTTTAAAAACAGATGTTCAAAAACAAACAAAAATGTTTTTGCATGCAACAAGAAAATAAGATACACAGGCAATGGGGCGTAAAAATTTATCTTGCCCTACAAGAAAGGAAGGGGAAAGGGGATAGGAGGGGAGTGGGGTGACAGAGGGGAGCGCTGACTGGGGAATAGGGCAACCAGAATATACGCCATCTTGGAGTGGGGGGGAGGGCAGAAAGGGGTAGAAAATTTGTAATCCAAACTCCTGTGAAAATCAATGCTGAAAACTAAATATGTTAAATAAATTTTAAAAATTTTAAAAAAAATCATAAGCAAATGTAAGCATACATATATAATTACAACAATTGGGGAGAATTCGATAGCTACACATAGATTTATAAAAGATTGCCACAGACCTTATAAATATATTCATTCACTGCTGCTGCTGTAAGTAGAAGTATTATCTATATCTTAAAATGTCTTGATAGATTATATGTAAATGGAACCAGAGTTTCTCTCATGCTCTGCATGATTATTATGCTTTTAGGTAGCACTTTATATCTGTTAAGTGCTCAAAAGTCATTTTTACTAGCTATCCCATATAACAACTCTGGAAGGTGTAAGAATGATGGAGCTGAAGCCCTAAACAAGTTAGGTAATTATTCAAGGTCACACAAATATCTGCAGAATGCAAACAAGAACTCTCAGATCTTGAGCCAGCATTCTGAATGGCCACTGTCTCACATCCTATGCTACACTTTACATAGTTTATATGGTAAATATCACTGGTAGTGAAAAATTACTTATGCCATCCAATCTACTAAATACCACCTGAGACTGGATTCATATGGAATTTATTTCTTTCATACACTAGAGAAAATTAGTTCAATATAATAGCTAAAGTAGATTTTTACCTCTCAGAAAGGGCAAAAATTATTAATATTACCTTTACTCTAGAAAGTTAACAAAAAGAAAGAATGAATGAAATAAGGAAGGGGGCAAGGAAATTCCTTTCATAAAAGTAGTGACAAGAAAACAAGAGAAGATACTTATTTGTCTAGAAGTAAACATCTAGGTTCTTCTCTCTCTCTCTCTCTCTCTTTCACTCTCTCTCTCTCTCTCTCTCTCTCTCTCTCTCTCTTTCTCTCTCCCCCCCCCCCTCTCTCTGTTTCAATGTGTGTGTTTCTCTCTGTCTCTGTCTCTGAGTCTATTTATCTCTGTCTGTCTGTCTCTGTCTCTCTGCATATATGTGTATATACATATATCTATGTCTATATATCTACATCTATACATACATATATATGGAATATAGAAGAGCTATTTGCCCTCTAGGAATATAAGAAAGCTTTGATACCATAAGGAAATTTCATCTTCATAAAGCAATAAAAAAGGGAAAAGAGTGTAGAGTTCTCACAGAACCATAGAGAACCTAGACCATGTGGCATAGGAAGCTAATGGATAATAAAATGCTTACATTAAAAAAGGGTGTGAGGAGACAAGTGATCCTCTAAAAACCCTAATATCTTCCATGGTCACAGAGGAAATTAAATGAAACACATAGAAGTATAGTGTTGTTCAATGGAAATTATATAAGAGGAAAGAAAAAGAAAGAAAGAAATATACAAAAGATGGAATGAGGAATAAAAACTTACTCTGTCTTAAAATCAGTGCAGATAAGAAGAAAAATGTACAAGCTGGGAAGAAGGAATTAGATGAGCAAGCATCCCTGAACCTGACAACGGTGGAGATGAACACACTTAAACATACATATACATACATAGAGAATTTTGTATAGTAATTCATTAAACTCAAAAAGAAAACAATCAGGGATAAGGAATGGGAGACATTGATAAAGAGGAAACTCTTTAAGCAAATACAATAAGCAAAACAAACCAGTTTCAAAGTATGGATCATAAAGTGTGAACTAAAGGAAGGACATAAGAGTAAGAAGTGATGATCCAAGTTCGGAGGTTAAAGAGAGAAGGGACAGATGAGTAGAAGTTGTTGCGTGTTTGTCCTTCCTTTACGAAGAGGACCATGACATCAGGGAAATTAGATTGGTCTACTCGAGGTTGATTTGTGGTTGACTTTGTTTTGAGTGAGTGAGGGCCGTACAAAGTCAGCAGCCTCACTTTCTCCTCCAGAGCCATCTGAGTCCAGTGGTCAGACATTCATCAGGATTCCTGGAGATGCAGGTTATAGATAACCTAAAAACATAGGCACACACATATAATTGATTACATTCTTATACCACCTTTCTTTTACTTTTTTTCAAATGGGGAGTAATAGAAGAGAAAGAGATTAGAAAACGATTATGATGGAGGGAAATGCACAAGTAAAAATAATTATGTTGAAATGAGAGGGCCAGATTCTTCTTGAAAGAATAGTTTAGGAAATAAAAGCAAACCATACCTTTATAAGAAGCACAACTGAAGCATAAAATGTCGTGTGGATTTTAAATCAATAATAACATGCTATTTTGTGTGAATTGAAAAAGAAAAGATATGGGAAGAAATCACAATCTTAGACAACAGTAAAAACAGATGCGGGCATTAGAAATGAAGGAGTGTGGCCCAGGCCATGGTATAGATAACATTCCACAGGTTTGGAGAAGTTGTTGATCATGCCACTGGATTGCTAATGCATTTGTGGTAGGAGCTATATTTTTCCCCTTTAAAAAACTGTAAAACCACCCTTCAGTCTTAAATGTTCCAGGTGACTATTAATACAGAACCCTCAGATATGAAGAGTCCAGTATACAAAAGAGAGGCCTCATTAAGCTCGAAAGGCTCTTTGCTGACATGTGAGACCACAGATTCTTTTGACTGGACATGCCATTATGGAGAATGCAGAGATAAGGGGAGGTTGAACTGAACATGGACCTGATCCAAAGTAGCATCCCTACTGAATGTCCTTTGTATCTTTTTATGGCATGAACTTCCTTTTGTTAAATGTTACATAGCCTATGAGTATTTCATTCTGTTCCAATCATGAGCCTGAGTCACTAGACCTTCATGAGGCACGCCTGACTCAGAACAGAGTCCATTAGTGCACACTGTTGTGTTTTTTCAAAGTTACATATTTTTAAATTTTTATTTTTAATTTATGGAATAAAACAAGCATTTCCATAACATACAAAAAGATGATTGCACATGAAACCACAAATCCACTATGCACAACTTGCTATTCCTTTCAAATATACAACAAAATTGTCATGTAAATTTCTTTTTTTTTGTTCCTCCCCCCACCCATTGTCTTAGAGATGTGAGTGTGAATTTATTGGGCAGAATGGGAATCCCTTAGATGACTTTGTAGGAATACTAAGTCCCTGGACAAAAATGAGAGAGAATTTTCACCCAGGTCCTCGGTTAGAAAAGGGTGGGTTCTCGGAGAGATCTCTGAAAGGGCAAATATGTTTTTACTATCTCCTGATGGTATCCTTCAGTGGGTGGTATAGTGAGGTGAGCCTTGGTATCAACTCATGCCATTGGACAACTTGCATGCTAGAGGGTAATAACCTCCTAGCTGACTTACTACAGATGATTCAGACCAATGATTAATGTTCACTGCACCAGAAGCCTCACCGTCTGCCTTGTGGCCTTGATGTTACTGGGGCAGTTCTTACTCATTCTCAACACTTTATTTCAAGAGAAATTGAGAACTACTCCTGACATCATCACTCAAATTGGACCAGATCATTAAGAACTGGGATGTTCTTCCAAAGCCTTCCAAATTAAATGTGAGATTTCTGGGGCTTTTCAAACCCTTGAGGTCATGGCTATCCATTATGGGTGATTAATGATCCTAAAAATATTTAAGTGGTGCAAAGTCCTTTAGAACAGAAGTGTTAAACAAGTGGTCCAGCCTTCAGTCAGAACTAGATTAAAATGTAGTTTCTATTTGATTTTGATGTTTTGCTGTATTAATAAAAAAGAAATATATAAACATGTTGAAAGTTATATATGGTTTAGTGGTTCCTGTTTTGACTTGAGTTTGACACCACTGTTCCAAAAGACTTTTGGGATCTTGCTATGGAGGTGTGGTATGTACAAGGAGAAAGATCCACTATTGGTCCGGTTGAGAGATAGCATTAGACCCTGTCATTTACCACTCATTACTTAAGAAGATTAGGTCTCAACCAAATAGAATAGTTTCCACCAAAAGGCACCTCAGGTGTCTGCTCCCTCCTCTCCCCCCTCCACCTAAGAACTTTGCCTCATACTTCACTGAAAAAAAAAATTAGGCCATTCCCTGAAAAGTCCCTCTCCCCTCATTATTGAGATATCTTCCCCCGCTTTCTTCTTAACCCCGTGAAGTGGCTTTTTCTCTCGCCAAGTCAAACCTCTCTACATACACTCTTGAACACATTCTGTCTGGATGTCTCCAGCAGATTATTGTCATTCTCATTCCTGCTATCTCTTCAATTTTCAATCTCTTGGCCTCTCACTCTCTTTCTCTCTCTCTCTTTCTCTCTCTCTTTGTCTATCTCTGTCTCTCTCCATCTGTCTCTCTTTCTTTATATACACACATACATATATATGCATACACATATATATGATGTTTTTGTATATATATATGTGTGTGTGTGTGTGTGTGTGTGTGTGTGTGTGTGTGTCTGTATACCTATGTGTATATATTTATTTTTGCATCGTCTTTCCCATCACAATATGTTCTCATAGAGAGCAAGGGCCATGTTTTTATCTTTATTCCACTAATACATAGCACAATGCCTGATTGCCTATAAATGTTTAATCTATGCTTTTTAGATTGACTTGTGTTAAGGCTTAAAAAGCTCATGCCTTACAATACCCCAAGTGAAGAAGTGACTATATGTATTTTACCATAAGGAAACTGAAGGTCTAAATATTAAATAACTAATTCAACACAAGCAATAAGTTTCAAAGTCAGGATTTAACAGATTTCTTGATCTCTTTGTCCTGTTTCCCATTTTACCACCTTGTAACTATAGAGGTGCCATCTCCAAGGTTTGTGATTTTAGCTCCATAGGGCTGCGTTAGCTCACTGGTGACACTCCCAGGTATGATCACATCCTCATTTGTGTGGTTTCATGGTCTCATATAGCTATGTATTTTATTTCAAACTAAATCAACCATAAAGTTTCCACTTTTTTTTCTTTTTAAGCAAATCAAACAAATATTTTATTTTAAAACCTAAACATTACATTAAATAATAAAATAGAAACTGTTATAGAGCCATCTTGCCTATTTGAAATATGGTACTAATTTATTTATTAATCAATATTTACTGAACATTTATTATTGTATGCAAAAGTTCCTTGATAGCCTGGATTAATTGTTTATTGTTACGAATCACAAGCTAATCTCCAAAATTACCAATTATTTCTTATCAGCCAAATTTCATGGTCTTGCATTTAATTTTTTCATCACCCTTTCCTCCTAAGTACTTTCTCTTTCCCATTTTCATGACACTATTCTCTCCTTCCTGGTCTCCTCCTAACTGGTCATTCCTTATTCTCATTTGTTATCTTATCTTATTTGTTAGCTGTCTCCAGCCCTCCTGGGAAGGATCTTTCCAGATCCTGCTGACCAGTCACACTGCTGTCAAGGTGTCCAAATGGACAACCTGGATACATCACTCTTATGTGAAGCCTTATGTGATTGACCTCAGCTGAGCAGAGGAAGCCACTCCTGATCTGCTCCTGGACTCAGGCTGAGAAAGTTCGTTGACAATAATCAGTGGTTCTTGGCTACCCGTTCTTTTTCCCTCTGATAATTAGGACCTAATCTCTCACTATCAATCTACCATGCATTTGGTTTTTTTTGCACTGTATGCCCTGCTTTGCCTTAGATAGAGGGTGTGTGTGTTAGTGTGTGTGTGCGCGTGTGCGTGTGTGTGAGAGAATCCAGCACTCATGTGTGTCTTTGCCAAAATTCAACCAATGCTCTTAACTGGACTAATTGTTGGATCTATACCAAGGAACCCTGGATATTAGAAGAAGGTATCCCCTTTGTAGGCCTATGAGCAGAAATCCAGGACCTTTGTGATTATGACATCCAGAGTTATAGATAAACAGGACCACCTCAGAAAGCATGGTAAACAACTGCATGGCTATAGGCTGGACAAATGAGTTCTCTAAATCTTTTGCCTTCTAATGGAAAGTCATTAAGGATACATCCTAGCCTCCCCTTGTCCCCCACTTCTTGCCTTTTCTACCTGCCTCCTCTCTTATGAGCAAAACAGTAGAGGGCAGTTCTTGGGCATACAAGGTGGTTGGAACTACATGTTGTCTGGAAGACCTAATGTGATTGTCTCTACGGGGAGAGCATGTGAAGGTGGGCTGAAATAGCACCAGACTGAAGATCACTGGCTTCTTCTGACTAGGCGCACAAGGGTTCACATTTTCTGTGGATACAAAGCTGATTATTGGCTTCCTTCCAATTAAGATGGCAAGGTGCAGGTGCACCTTATCTCTGAGCTCTGCCATCTCTCCCTATAGGGACTCATCCACATGATAAGCACTAGGCAATGCAACTGGGCAAAATTCTCTGGGCTGTAATCTTCCCTTGGTGCAGTTCTACCCATTATCTTCCCAGGCTAAATTCTATGAATATATTTCCATAGACTTTTGTCAATGAAGCTTTGGGAGCCATGGAAGAACTCAGTAAAGATGTGCATGCCCTAAGGGCTTGAGTACTACAAATCAGTTCTAAATTTTTCCCTCTCCCTCTGCTTACGCCTCCTCAACACAGCATGCAGTCTAGTATAGGGTATACATGTACAATCTTATTAAACATATTTCCACATTAGTCATGTTGTGAAAGGAGAATCAGAACAAAAGGGAAAAGCCATAAGAAAGAAAAAAAGAGAGAAAACAGTATGCTTCGATCTGTATTCAGTCTTCATAGTTCTTTCTCTGGATGTGAATAGCATTTTCCATCATTAATCCATCATGAGTCTTAGATCATTACATTGCTGAGCAGAGTTAAGTCTATTAAAGTTGTCCATCACACAATGTTGCTGGTACTGTGTATGATGTTCTCCTAGGTCTGTTCACTTGACTTAGCATCAGTTCATGTAAGTCTTTCCAGTCTTTTCTGAAATCCGCCTGCTCATCATTTCTTATGGAATAGCAGTATTCTATTATATGCACATTCCCCAACTTGCTTAGCCATTCCCCAATTGATGGGCATCTCCTCAATTTCCAACTCTTTGCCACAGAGTTTTCTCTTAACAATTTCCATCTCAGTGTATATGACTCCAAGATTTATATATCTAGATCCTCCCTTCCCCATCCCCATCTCTCTTGGCTTTTCTCTTCTAACTCCGATTGCTTAGTTTCATTTCAAACTGGACACCCTTGGAGAAATCTCAAACTCAGCATATCCAAAGAGACCATTATCTTTTGCCACAAATCCTACCTGTACTTTCCTATTTGGGCAGCTAGGTGTTGCAGTGGACAGAGCACAGATCCTGGAGTCAGGAAGACTCCTCTTATTGAGTTCAAATCCAGACTCAGACACTTACTAGTTGTGTTACCCTGGGCAAATCATGTAACCCTATTTGCCTCAGTTTCCTCATCTGTAAAATGAGCTGGAGAAGGAAATCTCAAATTAATCCAGTATACTTGCCAAGAAAACCCCAAATAGTGCCACAAAGAGTAGGACATGACTGAAACAACTAAACAATACTTCCTTATATATGTTGAAGTTATCACCATTCTTCAGTCTTTATTATTTATACATCATCCTTGACTTCTCATTATCCATCAATCTACATATCCAGTCATTTGCCACATTCTTTTTACCTTTCACCACAACTTTTCTCATGTCTAACTCCTAATCTCCACTTTTCATACCCACTGCCCTCATTCAGACCCCCCATCACTTCTTGCAGTGAGTAGTGAGATGAGCTCCTGATTGCTTTCTCTAGCCCATTCTCCACCCAACTGGCAAAGGGATTTAGCTAAGGCAAGTCTAACCATGTCCCTTCTCAGTAACCTCCAGAGGTTCCTTAGCCTCCAGGATAAAATAGAAATTCTTCTTTTTGTTTGTAAAGCCCTTTAGAACTTGGCCCCAAGGTATTTTCCTAGCCTCAAAGTACTTTACTCCTCTTCTGGGAAACCATACTCCAATCAAACTGACTTCTTGGTTCGACAAGCTCTCCCTTTTCTCTACTATCTCCATGCTTTTGCAGTGGTCTTCTTTCATGCCTGGAATGTGTTTCCTTTTCCCCTCAGCCTCATAGAATCTATTTCATCCTACAACATGTATCTTAAACACCACCTTTTACAGTAGTTCTTAATTTTGTTTGAAGCCTGTGTGTCCAACTCAGAACATTTTAAATGCATAAAGAAAGGAAACTGAAGCTTAGTGAAAATAAAGATGTTTTCTCCCATCCAAGTTCACAGAACCCTTGGGTCCCATCAATCCCAGGTGACGAATTCCTGTACTATAGGTGGCTTTCTCTGATCCCCATAAATGTTGGTGCCCAAACTTCTGCATATTTATTTTCTATGTATTAATGCATATTTATGACATCCCCTCCAATGGAAAAAAAGTACTTTCAGAATGTAAATTATTTCATTCAAAAACAAAACATTCTTATCACCAGTGTCTGACACAAATAGGCATTAAATAAATGCTTGCTTATTGATTAGTCTTTTTCCTACCTGGGATATCATGCTTCATCATAGCTCTCTAGTGAGTAAGGTCCCCTACCAATTTCACATTAAAAAGTCCTTGAAGGGGGGGAGGAGCCAAGATGGTGGCTGGAAAGCAGGGACTAGTGTGAGCTCCCTGCTGAGTCCCTCCAAAAACCTATAAAAATGGCTCTGAACCAATTCTAGAACTGCAGAACCCACAAAACAGCAGAGGTAAGCAGAGCTTCAGCCCAGGACAGCCTGGATGGTCTCTGGGTGAGGTCTATCGCACACGGAGCTGGGAGCTGGGAGCTGTGAGTGGAGCAGAGCAGAGCCCAGCATGAGCAGCGCAGACCAACCAGAGCAAGAGCCCGGTGGAGTGGGCCCTA
The DNA here is from genome assembly GCF_011100635.1 of Trichosurus vulpecula. Classification (NCBI taxonomy): domain Eukaryota; kingdom Metazoa; phylum Chordata; class Mammalia; order Diprotodontia; family Phalangeridae; genus Trichosurus; species Trichosurus vulpecula. Next base: position 60,287,893 of record NC_050578.1, read on the forward strand.
GAGCCCTGAATCAGTGAGCTGCAGCAGTTATCAGACTTCTCAACCAACAAACACCAAAGACAGCGGAGAAGGTTAGTGGGAAAAGCTTCGGGAGTGGAAGGAGTTCCAGGTTCTGCCACTGCCCCCGGGACAGCAGAGGTGGGGCAGCTACAGCTGCAGTTGCTTCCCGCCCCAGGCCCACCTGGTGGGAGGAATTAAGTGGCAGATCAGAGCAGGAGTGCACAGCCTGCTGAAGATCTAAGCCCAGTTCGGGTTGGGGATTCTTGGGGAAGGAGGAGTGCTGGTGTGGCAGAGCTGGCGCATCACCCCCAAACATGGAACATAGAACTCTTTAGTCTACAAGCACTCATACCCTGCTGAAAAACTCAAGGGTGAAGTTAGTTGGTTAGGAATATGGCCAGGCAACAAAAACACATCCAAATTCAGTCTTAGACTTTGGATTCTTTCTTTGGTGACAAAGAAGACCAAAACATACAGCCTAAAGAAGTCAACAAAGTGCAAGACCCTACACCAAAAGCCTCCAAGAAAAACATGAACTGGTCCCAGGCCATGGAAGAAATCAAAAAGGATTTGGAAAAAACAAGTTAGAGAAGTAGAGGAAAAATTGGGAAGAGAAATGAGAAGGATGTGAGAAAGACATGAAAAAACAAGTCAATGACATGCTAAAGGAGACCCCCCAAAAATACTGAAAAATACACTGAAGAAAACAACACCTTAAAAAATAGACTAACTGAAATGGAAAAAGAGCTCCAAAAAGCCAATGAGGAGAAGAATGCATTGAAAGGCAGAATTAGCCAAATGGAAAAGGAGGTCCAAAAGACCACTGAAGAAAATACTACCTTAAAAATTAGATTGGAGCAAGTGGAAGCTTGATGAGAAATCAAGATATTATAAAACAGAACCAAAGGAATGAAAAAATGGAAGACAATGTGAAATATCTCTTTGGAAAAACCACTGACCTGGAAAATAGATCCAGGAGACAATTTATAAATTATTGGACTACCTGAAAGCCATGATCAAAAAAAGAGCCTAGATATCATCTTTCAAGAAATTATCAAGGAGAACTGCCCTGATATTCTAGAGCCACAGGGCAAAATAGAAATTTAAAGAATCCTTCAATTGCCTCTTCAAATAGATCCCAAAAAGAAATCTCCTAGGAATATTGTCGCCAAATTCCAGAGCTCCCAGATCAAGGAGAAAATACTGCAAGCAGCCAGAATGAAACAATGTGAGTATTGTGGAAACATAATCAGAATAATCCAAGATCTGGCAGCTTTCTACATTAAGAGATCAAAGGGCTTGGAATGCGATATTCCGGAGTTCAATGGAGCTAGGATTAAAACCTGGAATCACCTACCCAGCAAAACTGAGTATCATGCTCCAAGGCAAAATATGGATTTTCAATAAAATAGAGGACCTTCAAGCTTTCTCCGTGAAAAGACCAGAGCTGAATAGAAAATTTGACTTTCAAACACAAGAATCAAGAGAAGAATGAAAAGTCAATCAAGAAAAAGAACAAGAAAAAGATATTGCAAGGGACCTACTAAAGTTGAACTGTTTTTTTTTTTTACATTCCTACATGGAAAGATGACATGTAAGATTCATGAGACCTCAGTATTAGGGTAGCTGAAGGGAATATGCATATATATATGTTTATGTGTATATATATATATGTTTATATATATATATATATATATATATATATAAGTGAATGTGTATGTATGTATGTATATATATATATATATAAAGAGAGAAAGAGAGAGAGGACATAGGGTAAGTTGAAGATGAAGGGAAGATATCTAAAAGAAATAAAATCAAATTAAGGGATGAGAGAGGAATATATTGAGAGAGGGAGATAGGGAGAGATAGAATGGGGTGCATTATCTCGAATAAAGGTGGCAAGAGGAAGCAGTTCTGTGGGAGGAGGGGAGAGGGCAGGTGAGGGGGGAATGAGTGAATCTTGCTCTCATCAAATTTGGCTGAGGAGGGAATACCATACATACTCAATTGGGTATCTTACCCCACAGGAAAGAAGAGGGAAGAAGATAAAAAAGGAGGAGATGATGGAGGGGAGGGCAGATGGGGTTGGTGGTAATCAAAAACAAACACTTTTGAAAGGGGACAGGGTCAAGGGAGAAAATTCAATAAAGGGGGATGGGTTGGGAAGGAGCAAAATATAGTTAGCCTTTCACAACATGAGTATTGTGGAAGGGTTAGATATAATGATACACATGTGGCCTATGTTGAATTGCTTGACTTCTTAGGGAGGGTGGGTGGGAAGGGAAGAGGGGAGAGAATTTGGAACTCAAAGTTTTAAAAACAGATGTTCGAAGACAAAAAAAAGAAGTTTTTGCATGCAACTAGAAAATAAGACACACAGGCAATGGGGTGTAGAAATTTATCTTGCCCTACAAGAAAGGAAGGGAAAAGGGGATGGGAGGGGAATGGGGTGACAGAAGGGAGGGCTGACTGGGGAACAAGGGCAACCAGAATATACGCCATCTTGGAGTGGGGGGAGGGTAGAAATGGGGAGAAAATTTGTAATTCAAACTCTTGTGAAAATCAATGCTGAAAACTAAATATGTTAAATAAATAAATTTAAAATAAAAAAAGGCCTTGAAGTTTATTTTTTTTAAAATTTCAGTTTTCAATGTTCACTTCCACAAGATTCTGAATTTCAAATTTTCTCCCCATCTCTCCTCTCCCTCCACCCCGGGAAAGAATGAATTTAGATTACCTCTTCCTCCAATCTGCCCTCCCTTCCATTGCCCCCCCAACCCTTTCTCTTATCCCCTTTCCTTCTATTTTCCTGTAGGGTAAGATAGATTTTTCTACCCCATTTCCTGTTTATCTCATTTCCCAGTTGCATGTAAAAACAATTTTTAACATTCATTTTCAAAGCCTTGAGTTCCACATTGTGTGAAGTTTCTTATACTTGTTACTCATGTTGACGTCCTTCTATATGCACTACTCCTGGGGCTGTTTTCTTCTATAACCCAATACTGACATTATTTCCTTTCCCTATAACCTTTATTTCTTGTTAGATTTTCTCTTTTTTTCATAGGGGAAGAGAAGGGGAGAGACAGAGAGACAGACACAGACACAGACAGAGACAGAGAGAGACAGATAGACACAGAGCAGAGAGACAGAGAGACAGGAGATAAAGAGAGACACAGCTACAGAAAGACAGAGGGAGATTGACTCAGAATGATAGAGAGAGATGAGAGGAGAGGGAGAGAAGAAGAGGAGAGGAAGAGAGAGAGGAAGAAAAGAGACAGACAGGAAGAAAGATACACAAGCCTTGCAGAAAGCCACAAAAATGCTAAAGACACAGAGAATCACCCATAACTCATTTTTTCCCTTCTTTATCAGATGGAAATGACTTTTTACTCTGCTCCTAAGGAAAAGAAAACATACTCAAATATACTGCCCGGAAATATACATATGTGCATACAAAGAGACCCACAAATTAACTTTTTACAGCTATCATGCTGGGTTCATTGAAATGTAAATTTACATTGATATGACTTTGTAGAAGTCTTCCTCTTTGGTTCTCCCATTTCTGTTAGTAAAATATAGGTGGTTAGCCTTGATCTTGAAAGTCCTTCATAGACCTGAGGTTTTATCACTTTTTATTTTTACAAGGGTTATCTCTAGCAATAGCTTGAGTTTCCAAATTTTACATACTGCCTCTACTATGAAGTCATGTTTATAACAATCAACCAACAAGCATTATTAAGAACCTACAATAACAACACATTTAAACAGTGTCAATATATGCATGTCAGGGAATCCAAATTGGCATTATGACACTGACCTTGTGTATTCATGTCTCCTACACACAAAGAGTCGAGTCAAATGGAAACTCTGGAATAACAGTCTTGATATAGTTTGCTTCATGTTTATGTGGCTGGGAGAATCCTGATGACAGAATTTATATTTTTTAAGGAAGCATGGATCTATGTAGTCCCCTGGTTATATTACTGTTGAAATCATCATAATGTTGAAAGACAATTTGTGTATTCCTTCAAGGCATCTAGGAGAGTAATACAATACATGATTTGAAACCTAACAGCTTCATCAATTCAAAGTCTTCTAACAAAAATGGTTAGATTAACAATGACTGAGCTAGAGAGGAGAATGGGGGGAAAGAGCTGCCCTCCTGAGCCTGTCAGCATCTCAAAAGAGGTTTAACCCTAACAGCTGAAGTGAAGATGATAAATTACATCATCAGTCCTAACCAATCAAGCAGTGGAAATGTCCAACGCAGAAAAGGATTTTTTTAAAGCCTGTGATCATTTGAGAAAAATTAAATCTTTTATGGTGAAATTTTATAAGTGAAGCACATCCTCTTTGGGCAATTCTACCCTACTGAATAATTAGATTTCAGGCTTCTTTGTGGAATCTTTGGAGATTCTGTTTTGGGGGAGCAAGGCATAAAAGCATTGAAAAAAGCAAACCAAAACAACAAAAACACATCTTTCCCATATCCTAGAAAAGGATGAAAATCTCTCCAATTCAGAAGAGCAGTGTTTTGGAATTGTTCCTTCTGTTTTAGATGAAAAATCATCTTTATTAAAAAATTAATTAGAAGGTCACAATTCAAAGGTATTAGCAGCAGAAGCATCACTGTAATTGGATAGATATTGCATTAGAAAGTTTTCTTTTCACCTATCAGGTAGATAGGCTTGAAACAAGTGATATTATCCTTTATTCAATTATCCAGGAGTATTTAAAAAAATAAAAATGGAGCTTTATATTTAAATTCCCAGTTCTAAGTTATTGAAAATCACTTTTCTATTTCAGAATTTCTTATGGCAAGACACCATTCCATTGACTCATCCAAGAACTTGATAAAATCCAACATTTGTCCCTCCAATAAGTAGATGTGGTTTGATGATCTAGTTGGCATCCAGAAGTCTTGCTGATTTGGAGATAATTAGAATTCAGAAATCAAGAAGTCCAGAGAAAGACCTGGTACTGGGAGAAAATGAGGGTAGGAATGAATGAAACTTAGAGACTAATGTTACTGAGATAGGGCTTAGTTACAGCAAAACCTAGAAAAAACCTAGTTATTGTGACAGAATCCCAGGACAGGATAGAACTAACCACTAATTGGGCACTAAAAAAATGTTTTTTTTTTTTTTGTCTTGTGGCTATACTCCTACAGGTAATAACTGAATAACCTTAGATAAGAAGGAACAGTATATTAACACAATTAGGTTTCATGCCGAGTCTCTTGTATTAATAGTTCATTTTGTGCCAGGCTCCTAACCTTGTGATATTTCTTTAATTCAGAGAATTCTTCGATCTCTGGAGACATAAACTTTCATGGCCTGGTTAGTGAGAGGAATGTACTTTTGGTTACAGGGGAAAGAGTGCAGACTCTGGAGTCAGAGGTTCAGAGAGGATCTAGAGTTAGGTTCTAATTTCATAGAGAATCAGATATTTAGCGATGGAAGAAATTTTAGAGGCCAACCCCCTAGTTTTATAGATAAGATAACTGAGACTCAGAGAAGTTAAATGACCTGCCCAATGTCACACAGATAATAAATGGTAAAGCCAGGTCCAGCAAGATTGTTATCATGCCATCTCTGATGTTTATTACTTGTGGTAAAATCTCTTAAACTCCCTGGGCCTTAGTTTTTTTTTTTCTTAGTGAAATAAGAGTTTAGACTAGATAGACTCTGAGTTCACTTCTAGTTTAAAATACATAAGGAGAACTTTAAAATGCTATAGAAATACCAGTTATTATTATTATTAATTTACCCATATGATAACTGAATCCATGTAAAGAAAAAATCTATTCAAATAAGTTCCCATTTTATTTAAAATCAGTACAACATCCAGAGAAGAACAATTAAATATGATTGAAAATTCAGAGAACAGACCTGATGAGGAAAAGCTATAGTGACCTATCTATTAATCCCTAGGAAGACTAGAAAAAAGAGTTTATAAAATAAGACTTTTCAAGTTTATGTAAAAGCAGTATATATGAGACTATATGCAGCTCTAGCTCGTTCTACTAAAAATGGAGAAAAAGAATAGGACATCAGGGAGTGATGATAAGTTCAAGAAGTTGCTTTCTTGTTGAGGTGATGGGACTTTGGGTCACATCACTAAGAATTGTGGGAAGTTTTTTAATTAAAGAATACGCAACCCTATTTCTGAAACATTTTCAATTTACTTCTGCCAAGAGATAAGACGAAAGGGGAAGGGAGAGAAAGAGAAGAGAAGAGGAGAGGAGAGAGGAGATATTAGGGAGAAGTGCGTGTTTTGGGGGAGAGATGGTCAATTCAGTCTTGGACATATTTAATTTAAGGTGTAATTAGGTTGGCCAGAAGACTAGCATATGTGCAAAACCGAAACTCAAGAGATATGGATTTAGAAGCTGCCTAAACAGATGTGATAGTTGAAACCACAAACATTTACCAGTAATTTAGAGCAAAAGGGGACTTTAAAAAAATCCTTGTAGAGGCAGCATGGTATAGAAATATGTGACTGGAGTTGGAGTCAAGATCACAATACTACTTCAGATACTTACTTCCTATGTGACCCTGAACAAATCACTTAACTTCTCTTTGCCTTGGTTTCTTCATCTGTTATAAAAAAGGGGGTTGGGGGCTTAGATTCAGTGTCTCATAAGAAAAAGTTTCCTTCTGGCTCTAAGTCTGTAATATTATGAATTTCCCCAACCCTGCTGATAATAGAAAAATGGAACTGGAGTTCAGACAAGGGTCAGCAACTTGTCTAAGGTAACAGAGGAAGCAGTCCCTAGTCAGCTAGGGTCCTAGAGTCAGGAAGATCTGAGTTCAAATGAAGCATTAGACACTCACTATGTGACCCATAGCAAACATAGCATGTTTGCCTCAGCTTCATCAACTATAAAATGGGAATAATAATATAGTTATCCCTTCCCCATTATGACTTTACCCATAGTGGTTTCTGTATATCATAAGCATAAGAAATTCAATGTGTGTTTCGGGGGGCGGAGCCAAGATGGCAGCTGGTAAGCACAGACTAGAGTGAGCTCCATACCCGAGTCCCTCCAAAAACCTATAAAAATGGCTCTGAACCAATTCTAGAATGGCAGAACCCACAGAACAGCAGAGGGAAGCAGGGCTCCAGCCCAAGACAGCCTGGATGGTCTCTGGGTGAGGTCTATTCCACACGGAGCTGGGAGCTGGGAACGGAGTGGAGCAGAGCCCAGCCTGAGCGGCATGGATGATCCAGACCAGAAGCCGGGCGGAAGGGGCCCTAGCGCCCTGAATATGTGAGCTGCGGCAGTTACGAGACTTCTCAACCCACAAACACCAAAGACTGCAGAGAAGGTTAGTGGGAAAAGCTGCAGGAGTGGAAGGAGTTCGCGGGTTCGGCTTCCAGCCCCGGGGGCAGCTACAGCTGTTGTTACTTCCTGCTCCAGGCCCACCTGGTGGGAGGAATTAAGTGGCAGATCAGAGCAGGAGTGCAACAGCCTGCTAAAGATCTAAGCCCAGTCTGGACTGGGGGTCCTTGGGGAAGGAGGAGTGCGGCTCTGACAGAGCTGGCACCTCCCCCCCAAACGTAGAACATAGAACTCGTAAGTCAACAAGCAGTCATACCCCACTGAAAAACTCAAGGGTCAAGTTAGTTGGTTGGGAATATGGCCAGGCAGCGAAAACACGCCCAGATTCAGTCTCAGACTTTGGATTCTTTCTTTGGTGACAAAGAAGACCAAAACATACAGCCTAAAGAAGACAACAAAGTCATGGAGCCTACAACCAAAGCCTCCAAGAAAAACATGAACTGGTCCCAGGCCATAGAAGAACTCAAAAAGGATTTGGAAAAGCAAGTTAGAGAAGTAGAGGAAAAATTGGGAAGAGAAATGAGAAGGATGCGAGAAAACCATGAAAAACAAGTCAATGACTTGCTAAAGGAGACCCAAAAAAATACTGAAAAATACACTGAAGAAAACAACACCTTAAAAAACAGACTAACTCAAATGGCAAAAGAGCTCCAAAAAGCCAATGAGGAGAAGAATGCCTTGAAAGGCAGAATTAGCCAAATGGAAAAGGAGGTCCATAAGACCATTGAAGAAAATACTACTTTAAAAATTAGATTGGAGCAAGTGGAAGCTAGTGACTTGATGAGAAATCAGGATATTATAAAACAGAACCAGAGGAATGAAAAAATGGAAGACAATGTGAAATATCTCCTTGGAAAAACCACTGACCTGGAAAATAGATCCAGGAGAGATAATTTAAAAATTATTGGACTACCTGAAAGCCATGATCAAAAAAAGAGCCTAGATACCATCTTTCAGGAAATTATCAAGGAGAACTGCCCTGATATTCTAGAGCCACAGGGCAAAATAGAAATTGAAAGAATCCATCCATCGCCTCCTCAAATAGATCCCAAAAAGAAATCTCCTAGGAATATTGTCGCCAAATTCCAGAGCTCCCAGATCAAGGAGAAAATACTTCAAGCAGCCAGAAAGAAACAATTTGAGTATTGTGGAAACCCAATCAGAATAACCCAAGATCTGGCAGCTTCTACATTAAGAGATCGAAGGGCTTGGAATGCGATATTCCGGAGGTCAATGGAGCTAGGATTAAAACCGAGAATCACCTACCCCGCAAAACTGAGTATCATGTTCCAAGGCAAAATATGGACTTTCAATAAAATAGAGGACTTTCAAGCTTTCTCAGTGAAAAGACCAGAACTGAAGAGAAAATTTGACTTTCAAACACAAGAATCAAGAGAAGCATGAAAAGGTAATCAAGAAACGGAAATTGCAAGAGACTTACTAAAGTTGAACTGTTTTGTTTACATTCCTACATGGAAAGATGATGAGTATGATTCATGAGACCTCAGTATTAGGGTAGTTGAAGGGAATATGCATATATATATATATATATATATATATGTATATGTATATGTTTATGTATATATAAGTGAATGTGTATGTATGTATATATCTATGTGTATATGTATGTATGTGTATGTATGTGTATATATATATGTGTTTATATATATGTATATATATATATATGTAAAAGAGAGAGAGCAGACACAGGGTGAGTTGAGGATGAAGGGAAGATAGCTAAAAGAAATAAAATGAAATTAAGGGATGAGAGAGTAACATACTGAGAGAGGGGGATAGGGAGAGATTGAATGGGGTGGATTATCTCGCATAAAGGTGGCAAGAGGAAGCAGTTCTATGGGAGGAGGGGAGAGGGCAGGTGAGGGGGGAATGAGTGAACCTTGCTCTCATCAGATTTGGCCTGAGGGGGAATACCATACATACTCAGTTGGGTATCTTACCCCACAGGAAAGAAGAGGGAGGAAGATAAAAAAAAATAAAAGGCGGAGGGATGATGGAGTGGAGGGCAGATGGGGGTGGAGGTAATCAAAACAAACACTTTGGAAAGGGGACAGGGTCAAGGGAGAAAATTCAATAAAGCGGGATGGGTTGGGAAGGAGCAAAATGTAGTTAGCCTTTCACAACATGAGTATTGTGGAAGGGTTATACATAATAATACATGTGTGGCCTAGGTTGAATTGCTCAACTTCTTAGGGAGGGTGGGCGGGAAGGGAAGAAGGAAGGGAATTTGGAACTCAAAGTTTTAAAATCAGATGTTCAAAAACAAAAAAACTTTTTGTATGCAACTAAAAAATAAGATACACAGGCAATGGGGCGTAGAAATTTATCTTGCCCTACAAGAAAGGAAGGGAAAAGGGGATGAGAGGGGAGGGGGGTGATAGAGGGGAGGGCTGACTGGGGAACAGGGCAACCAGAATATAAGCCATCTTGGAGTGGGGGGGGAGGGTAGAAATGGGGAGAAAATTTGTAATTCAAACTTTGTGAAAATCAATGCTGAAAACCAAATATGTTAAATAAATAAATTGCATTTAAAAAAAAATAAAAAATAAAAAAATAAAAAAAAAAGAAATTCAATGTGAATTTTGGAGGAGTTTCACAGAAACCTCAGATGACAGGCAAAGACCAGCAGACAACACAGAAAAAATTTAGAAACTCAGAAACGCATAAAACGTATGCAGAGTATTGTATGATATCATTATATGTTATATTTTAATACCATAATTCAGACTTCTCTGATACAATGGGAAAGCCAAAAAAATTTACTAGGATTTTCCAGATCAAGGGGGCACCAGTTCCTTAACCCTCACAATGTCGAAAATAATTGTATTACCTACTTCTCAGGCTTGTTGTGAGGATGGAATGAGATAACATTTGTAAAAGGCTTAGCACAGTGCCTGGTATATCATTGGCACTATATACATGTTACTATTATTATTATTATTAAAATAGAAGAGGTCTTCTTATTTAATATTGAATACTCATTCCATTGTTCCATGGAAGCAGGAGAAAGGTGAGCTAACTAAGGAGAAAGAACAGTTTTCAGAAAGTTGGAGGGAAACTAGGAGTTGGATTTTTCACCACCAACAATAATTAATACTACTAATGGCTGGCATTTAGATAGAATTTTAATGTTCATAATCATGATATAAATATTCTTATTTTATCCTCATTTTATCCTTTGTACTCCTAGGAGGTAGGTGTTATAATAATGATAAATATTATATGTTTATATATATAATTATATTGCATTTTATATATTTATATAATCATCATTATCTCCACTTTACAGATAAGAAAAATGAGGCAGAGATTAAGTGACTTGCCCATTGTCATGCAGTAAGCATCTGAGTTAGGGTTTGAACTCATCTTTCTGAATCCAGATCCTACATTCTATCTACTTTGCCACCTAAGTAGAAGAAGTTCAAATAATAACCCATGTATTACCTATTATACAAACATGAAATCCTTAGAAGAGGGTTGGTAATATATGAGTTCAAAAATTAAGAATATTTTCGTTAATTAGATTTCATAGACAAATTGATGGAAAATAATGAATGTTTCTGAGGCTGCTAGCCAGAACATTAAGCAGTTTAAGTTACCTTGTGGTTATATGTGGTTTAGTTCCTTCCCCCCACCTTTTTCTTTCTTTCTTTTTTTGTTATAGGCACACACATATTGTTTACTTTACAGCCTCTTTTGATGGAATATTTTTACAACTGATTTCGGTGAATCTCTTTATAGTCAGAATGGCAATATAGACAAATCTATAACATGTTACTGGAAAGTCATATATGGTTGACCAAGTTTGACCAAATAAAAAAATAATTAGATTCTCTGCTTTACAAACTGTTAATCAAAAGGGAGTCTATTATTTTAGAAACACATCATAGGGAAGAAGTGAGCACTAAAATCTTAGCTTCTTTAATTAAGGTAGGTGTAATGTGAAAATTTATTTATTCTCTTAAAGCCACTGACATTGTTGAAGCTGGGGGCTGGTATTGGTAATTGCTTGTTTCCTGCTGGTACCAATAATAATTGCATTCCCAGCAAACTATGCCCTGCAATCTATTCAGCAAAAACAAAAACTTCTAAGATTACATACAGCTGCATCTTAGGGTTGCTCCTGTGCTATCAAAGTGTCACTTACTACCCGGATAGTAACAATTTTTAAAAGAAACATGGAAGCCTACAATGCCATGTTAAGGCCTAATTCCCTCTTCAGGTACCCTCAACAAACCATGTTTTTTTTGTTATTTGTTTGCTTTTACTTTTCCCATTGAAAACAAATCTTTACTTACATATATAGCTGTTGGACTTTAAAATTCCATTTTTTCTCATGTCAACTCTGGCAATGGTATGCTATTGAAATTGCCGATGGAAAAAAATTAATAATAGCTAATATTTAGATAGGACTTTATGGTTTACCAAGTACTTTGTGTATAATCTTATTTGATCCTCATAATATCCCTCTGAAGTAGGTATAATAATATCATAATTAGTATAATACCCCTCCCCCCAAACACCTTCTGCCCCCACTCCCCACTCCGCCCCCTCCGTTGCATGCTCAGGTACATTACTTGGAATGTGTGCATTATTTGGAATTTTCTTACTACTCCCAGCAACCATATGGAAACTTTGGGTTCTGTCTTCTATGATTCATTGCTGAGATTCTCCTGATCGGTTCCTGGGCAGAAAAGCTTGTGTGCTTGTATTCAGGACGTTTTCAAAGTCAGTTTCTAGCTGACATTTTTCCAGCTGTGTCTCTCCAGGCAGCAAAGTGTGACACCAGTGAAGGGTGGAGAAAATGACAGATTTCTTCTTCTTCCCTGGTGTCAGGGCAATCTTACCATTATGGCAGCTAGTGTCGGAGGACTTAACTAGCCTAGCTTGTACCAGGGACTCTCAGCAGCCTTGCTTCACCCCATTTTTTTTCTTTCCTTCCCTTGAAAAAATAATCTCGTGATCTTGAAATATCTGGATATGAGACTGGTTGTTGTTAAAGCAGCTCTGAGAATGGGCTGGCAGCAAGGGAAATCAGCATCTCTAAGAGATGTTGTGGGAAAGATGCTGTTTGAAAGGTGTTGTTTGAATAGATCATGGTATGATAGGAAATGTCCAGTTAGGAGTGTTTCGCAAACTGCTTTGTGCTCTGGTAAGGCCCAACTACTGGCCACTGGGCCAAATAACTATGGCAATGAGTCAAGCTACTGAATCCTATTTAAATCATTCTGTTAATGTACACTCTTCTGGCTCAGGCATTGCTTTCTTTTTATGAATAAATGATCTGTCTCATGCCTGACACATACAATGAGTATCTCTATTTACTTTTTTTTGAAAATCCTTTAGACTTTTTAGCCATATCTATGACTATAAATGGTAAGTTTTCCCTGTTTGATAAACTGAAGGTGATGACTTGATGAGTATAAAAATGGGGAACCCAATCTTGAAAGGAAGGGTCAAGTTTGTCTAGAGCTAAACATAGCTCAAAATATAATGGTTGAGTAAAGGACAAAGAATGATCCAGGTCACCAGCCACTTAGGTCTTGGCTGGGTACTGGCTCTATGATCCATAAATAATGCTATATAAGTATAAAATTATAAATAATAAACAAATTTTAATTAAATGCTGAAGAGGCAGTATGGCTTAGTGGTTAAAAAGGTGGCCTTGAAGTCAGGAGAAATTAGGTTCAAACTCTGCCTCTGAAACAGACTGACTACAAAGCATGTAGAATTTCAGAAGCTTAGGCAGAATTATACAACTCTAACATAGGATGTAGGAGATGATCTGCTTTGGAAGAGAACTTCCTCACTTGGAAATGAAATCACACATTCAGTGAAACATTAAAATGATAATGATAATAATAATAATAATAATAACATGAACCATAGATTATAATTTTGCACTGCTTTTCTTGCAGGAATCTCTAAAGGGAAGCAACATAAATATTAAAATTTGAATTTAAAGAGGAGAAAATAATACCTTAACTAAAGAGGCATGAAGAATTTTAAAAACTTATTTAGTATTTTATTATTCCCCAATTACATGTAAAAACATTTAAAACTCATTTTTAAAATCTTGAGTTGCAAATTCTCTTGCTTCCTTCCTCCCCACTCTCACTCACCGAGAAAGCAAGCAATTTTATATAAGTTATACATGTATAGTAGTGCAAAACATTGATATATTAATCATCTTGTGAAAGAAAACATCGACAAAAAAAACTAAAGAAAAATAATGACAGTAAAAAAGTATGCTTCAATCTATATTCAGACACCATCAGTTCTTTCTTTGGGGATGGATAGCATTTTCCATTCTAAGTCCTTCAGAGTTGTCTTGGATCATTGTATTGCTGAGAATACCTAAAGCATTAACAGCTGATCATCTTACAATATTGCTGTTACTTTGTACACTTTGCATCAGCTCATGAAAGTCTTTCCAGGTTTTTCTGAGAGCATTCTGGTCATCATTTCTTATAGCAAAAGAGTATTGCACCAAAATCATGTACCACAACTTGTTCAGTCATTCCCCAATGACAGACACCCCCTCAATTTCCAATGTTTTGCCACCAGAAAAGAGCTGATATAAATATTTTTCTACACATAGGTCCTTTCCCTTTTTCATTCTTAATCTCTTTTTTGCATACAGACCTAGTAGTGGTATTGCCAGGTCAAAGAGTATGCATGGTTTTATAGCCTTTTGGACATAGTTCCAAATTGCTCTGAAGAATGGTTGAATCAGTTCACAAGTCCAACAACAATGCACTAATTTCTCATCCCTCCTCCCAGTTTCCTCCAATATTTGTCATTTTCTTTTTCTGAACTATTAGCCAATCAAATGACCTAGTACCTCAGAATTGTTTTAATTTTCATTTCTCCAATCAATAGTGAGTTAGAGTATTTTTTCATATGGCTATAGATAGCTTTGATTACTTCATCTGAAAAATCTTCATATCTTTTGTTCATTTATCAATTTGGGGAATGGTTCTTATTTTTATAAAATTTGACTCAGTTCTCTATATGTTTGAGAAATGAGGCCTTTATCAGAAAAAGTTGCTTCAAAATTTTTTCACAGTCACCATTGCTAACTGTATTTCTATTTCAACCAACCTTGTTTATTCTATTCTCTCTCCTTTCACCATGTACCTCCTCAAAAAGGTATTGTTTCTGACTAACCCCCTATCTACATGCCTTTCTATCACCCTCTTTTCTCTTATTCCCTTCCCCTCCTACTTTCCTGTAGGGTAATAGATTTCTACACAAAATTGAGTGTCTATTTTATTCCTTCTTTGAGCCAATTCTGATGAGAGTAAGGTTCACTCTTTCTCTCTTCTCCTCACTTCCCCTCTACTGTAAAAACATTTTATTTCCTCTTTTATGTGAGATAATTTACCCCTTTCTAGCTCTCCCTTTCCCTTTCTCCCAGTGCATTCCTCTGTCTCCACTTAATTTTATTTATTTAGATATCATCCCTTTATATTCAACTCACACATGTGTCCTCTGTCTATATATACTCCTAACAACCCTAATAATGAGAAATTTCTTATTAGTTACAAGTATCATCTTCCTATGTAGGAATGTAAACAAGTTAACCTTATTAAGTCCTTTATGATTTCTATTACCTGTTTATTTTTATACTTTTCTTGTGTCTTGTATTTGAAATTCAAATATTCTATTCAGCTCTGATCTTTTCATCAAGAATTTTTGAAATTCCTCTATTTCATTGACTTCATTTTTTTTTCCTTGGAAGGACTATACTCAGGTTTGTGGTGTAGGTGATTCTTGGTTGTAATCCTAGCTCCTTTGTCCTCTGGAAATTCAAATTACAAGCCCTCCAATACTTTAAGGTAGAATCTGCTAAAGCTTGTGTTATCCTGAATGTAGCTCCAGGATACTTGGATTATTTCTTTCTCTCTGCTTCCATTATTTTCTCCTTGAGCTGGAAGCTCTGGAATTTGCCTAAAATATTACTGGCAGTTTTCATTTTGGCATCATTTTCAGGAGGTGATCGGCGGATTCTTTCCAAGTCTATTTTACCCTCTGGTTCTAGAATATCAGGGCATATTTCCTTAATAATTTCTTAAAAGATGATGTCTAGGCTTTCTTTTTGGTCATGGCTTTCAGGTAGTCCAATAATTTTAAAATTATTTCTCTTGGATCTATTTTCCAGGTTAGTTTATTTTTTTTTTCCAATGAGCTATTTCACATTGCTTTCTATTTTTCTTTCTTTGGTTTTGTTTTATTGGTTTTTTTTTTATTTCTCATAAAGTCATTAGCTTCCAATTGTTCACTTCTAATTTTTAAGGAATTATTTTCTTCATTGAGCTGTCATATCTCCTTTTTCATTTGCCCAATTCTACTTTTTAAGTTTTTTTCTTCGGTGAATCTTTGTTCCTCTTTTTCCATTTGGTCAATTCTATTTTTCAAGGCATTCTTCTCCCCACTGTATTTCTTGTAGCTCTTTTTACCATTTGGCCTATTCTATTTTTTAAGGTGTTATTTTATTCAGTATTTCTTGTGTCTCCTTTACCAAGATGTTGACTCTTTTTTCATGATTTTTCTTCCATCGCTCATTTGCCAATTTTTCCTCTGCCTCTCTTACTTGATTTTCTTTCTTTTTAAAATTTTTTTCTTTTTTATTTGTTTAATATTTTTAGTTTTCAGCATTGATTTTCACAAGAGTTTGAGTTACAAATTTTCTCCCCATTTCTACCCTCCCCCCACTCCGACATGGCATATATTCTGATTGCCGCATTCCCCAGTCAGCCCTCCCTTCTGTCACCCCACTCCCCCCCCATCCCATTTTCTGTTACTTTTCTGTAGGGCAAGTTAGATTTCTATGCTCCATTGCCTGTATATCTTATTTCTCAGTTGCATGCAAAAGCTTTTTTTAACATCTGCTTTAAAATTTTGAGTCCCAAATGCTCTCCCCTCTTCCCTCCCCACCCACCCTCCCTAAGAAGGCAAGCAATCCCACATAGGCCACATGTGTATCATTATGTAAAACCCTTCCACAACACTCATGTTATGAAAGACTAACTATATTTTGCTCCTTCCTGTCCTATCCCCCTTTATTCAATTTTCTCCCTTGACCTTGTCCCTTTTTGAAAGTGTTTGCTTTTGACTACCTCCCCCCCAACCTGTCCTCCATTGTATCATCCCCCCTTTTTATCTCCTTCCTCCTTCCTTCCTGTGGGGCCAGATACCCAATTGAGTGTGTATGTAATTCTCTCCTCAGGTCAAATCTGATGAGAGCAAGATTCACTCACTCCCTCTCACATTTCCCCTCTTCCCTTCCTACAGAACCACTTTTTCTTGCCACTTTTATGTGAGATAATTTACCCATTCTATCTCTCCATTTCTCCCTCTCTCAATATATTCCTCTCTCATCCCTTAATTTGATTTTATTTTTTTAGATATCATCCCTTCATATTCAACTCACCCTGTGCCCCCTCTCTCTATATACACATATATATGTATATATATATATATATATATATATGTGTGTGTGTGTGTGTGTGTGTGTGTGTGTGTATACATATATATATATATGTATATGTATATGCATTCTTTTCAGCTACCCTAATACTGAGGTGTCATGAATTATACACATCATCTTTCCATGTAGCAATATAAACAAATCAATTCAACTTTAGTAAGTCCCTTATGATTTCTCTTTCTTGTTTACCTTTTCATGCTTCTCTTGATTCTTGTGTTTGAAAGTCAAATTTTCTATTCAGCTCTGGTCTTTTCACTGATAAACCTTGAAAATCTTCTATTTTATTGAAAATCCATATTTTGCCTTGGAGCATTATACTCAGTTTTGCTCGGTAGGTGATTCTTGGTTTTAAACCTAGTTCCGTTGACCTCTGGAATATCATATTCTAAGCCCTTGGATCCCTTAATGTACAAGCTGCCAGATCTTGTATTGTCTGGATTGCATTTCCACAATACTCAAACTGTTTCTTTCTGGTTGATTGCAGTATTTTCTCCTTGATCTGGGAGCTCTGGAATTTGGCAACAATATTCCTAGGAGTTTTCTTTTCAGGATCTTTTTCAGGAGGTGATTGGTGGATTCTTTCAATTTCTATCTTACCCTCTGGCTGTAGAACATCAGGGCAATTATCCTTGATAAGTTCTTGTAAGATGCTTTCCAGGCTCTTTTTTTGATCATGGCTTTTATGTAGTCCAATAATTTTTAAATTATCTCTCCTTGATCTACTTTCCAGGCCATTGGTTTTTCCAATGAGATATTTCACATTGTCTTCCATTTTTTCATTCCTTTGGTTCTGCTTTATAATATCTTGATTTCTCAGAAAGTCACTAGCTTCCACTTGATCCAATCTAATTTTTAAAGTAGTATTTTCTTCAGTGGTCTTTTGGACCTCCTTTTCCATTTGGGTAATTCTGCCTTTCAAGGCATTCTTCTCCTCATTGGCTTTTTGGAGCTCTTTTGCCTTTTGAGTTAGTCTATTTTTTAAGGTGTTATTTTCTTCAGTATTTTTTTGGCTCTCCTTTAGCAAATCATTGACTTGTTTTTCATGGTTTTCTCCATCACCCTCATTTCTCTTCCCAAGTTTTTCTCTACTTCTCTTACTTGCTTTTCCAAATCCTTTTTGAGCTCTTCCAAGGCCTGAGACCAGTTCATGTTTTTCTTGGAGGCTTTTGATGTAGGCTCTTTGACTTTGTTGACTTCTGGCTGTATGTTTTGGTCTTCTTTGTCACCAAAGAAAGATCCCAAAGTCTGAGTCTAAATCTGTGTCCATTTTCACTGCCTGGCCATATTCCTAGCCAACTACTTGACCCTTGAGTTTTTTGTTGGGATATGACTGCTTGTAGAGTAGAGAGTGCTTTTGCCCAAGCTTGAGGGAGTGTGCTGTTGTTTTCAGAGCTATTTCTATACAACCAGCTCTGCCACACCAGCACTCCTCCCCCAAGAACCACCAACCTGGACCTGCGACTCAGATCTGAGCAGGTTCTGCACTCTTGCTCTGATCCGCCACTTTTTTCCTCCCACCAGGTGGGCCTGGGTCCGGAAGCAATTGCAGCTGAAAATCTGTAGCTACATCACCTCCACTGCCCCTGGGGCGGTGGCCAAACATAAACCCTTTCACTCTGTCCCACAGTTTTTTTTTTTTTTTTTGTCTTTGGTGTTTGTGGGTTGAGAAGTCTGGTAACTGCCATAGCTCACTGATTCAGGGCACTAGGGTCTGTTCCATATGGCTCCTGGTCTGATTGGTCTGAGTGCAGCCCATGCTGGGCTCTGCTCCACTTGGCTCCCAGCTCCATGTGATAGACCTTACCCAGCAACCATCTAGGCTTTCCTGGGCTGGAGCCCTGCTTCCCTCTGCTATTGCGTGGGTTCTGCCATTCTAGAATTTGTTCAGAGCCATTTTTTGTGGGTGTTTGGAGGGTCCTGGGGGAGAGCCCTTGGCAAGTCCCTGATTTCCAGCCACCGTCTTCTCTTACTTGATTTTCAAAATCCTTTTTGTGCTCTTCTATGGCCTGAGACCAATTCATATTCATTTTTCTTGGATGTAGGTGTTTTGACTTTATTATCTTCTTCTGAGTGAACTTTGATTTTCCTTGTTACCATAATAAGTTTCTATTGTCAGAAATTATTTTTTTCTGTTATTTGCTCACTTTCTCAGCCCATTTCCTGATTTTTAACACTTTGTTAAAAAGGGGCTCTGCATCCAGTGTGGAGGGTGCACTGTCCCAAGCTTCAGGGGTTTTATGCAGCTGCTATCAGAGATACTTCCAGGGACCTGTAAGTTTTCAGTTCTTCCAAGGTGGTATGATGATCTAAGGAGAGGTGTGTTTAGTACTGTCCTGGCATGTGCTCTAGTCTGTGAGTGATCACAAGTCCTCTTTTCTGCCCTAGAACTGAGGAGGGTCCCTGCTCCACTGTGACTACAAGCTCTAGTGTGCTAGTGTTCCTCCTTGCCCTGAAACTGCCACCTAGAACTAACCTAGATCAGAGTATGGGCAAAGCAGCAGAGTCCTGTGCCCAGAGGCAGCAAAGAGACCCCTGCATTCTCTTCTGACCAATTGTTCAATCCCCTTACCATCTGTGGGCTGAGAGCTTTGGAAGTAACTACTGTAGCTGCTGATTCAGTGGCTCCCAAGGCCTGATCCTGGTTTGCTGTGGCTCAGTCTCTGCTGCCACATCCTGTCCTGGACAGCACTCTACTCTCACCCAGGTGTGATAGACCTTTCCTGAGAACCTTCTAAGTTGTCTTTGGCTAGAAAATTATTTCATCCTGTCCTTTTGTGGTTTCTGCCCCTATAAATTATTTTATGGTGTTATTTAAAGGTTTTTGGAGGGGATCGGGGGAGAGCTCAGGTCAGTTACTGCCTTTTCTCCACCATTTTTGAGCCATAAAGAATTTTGAAGTCCTTAAATGACTATAAAAATAATAGTAGCTATCATCATCATCATAATCGTCATTCTTCTCCTCTTTCTCCTCCTCCTTATCATCATCATCACCACCACATTTAAGTCTTCTGACTCTAGTCCTGTGTTCTTTCCATACCCCATGGGTTCTTAACTTTTTTTTTTCATGGACCCCTCAGGCAGTCTGGGAATCGACCCCTTTTCAAAATAATGTTCTTAAATGCATAAAGTGAAAACAATGAAACCAGTGAAACAAAGGAAACAAATTATATTGAATTGCAGTTATCAAGGTTTTTTTCCAACAATTTCAGAAACCCCAGATTAATAACTCCTGATTTACATCATGATTCTTATCTCCACTTTATAAAGAAGCAAACTGACAGTGCAAGAGATGAATTGATTTTTTTCATAGTTCCACAGCTGCCGTGGCCATGCCAGGTCTTGAATCTAGAAACACTTCTCTGAAAACAATCTTAACCTTGTGATGTCAAAGAAACTCACAGTGGAAGCCCTCCCGTAATTTGCAAATTATATAACTCTATCTTTCTATCTATCTGTCCGTATTTCTGTCATCTATCTTTCTATCTCTCTCTATCTTTCTATCTTTTTAACTATTTACCTATCTTTCTATCTATTTTATATCATCTTTCTATCTTTCTATTATCTATCAATCCATCTATCTAACTTTCTATCTATCTTTTCATCTACCTATTTACCTATCCATCTGTCTATCTTTCTATGTATCTTCATTTAAGGAAATATTCTCAATTAAATGGAATTGTAAGTATGCTAAATACATTTTCCAAATGTTTAGTGTTTGTGCTAAATTCATTTCGATCTCAATACCCATTAAACATCAGCAAATTCCGTACTGAAATTATATTAAATACTGGCTATTCATGATTATGTGAGATCTACAATTATGTGAATTTAATTAATAAGACCATATGATATAAACATATGTAAAGTGTTTTATAAACTTTAAAGTTCTATATAAATGCCAGTTATCGTTCTCATCATTGAAATCACGATCATAATTCAAAACTGGCCATTGTCTTTTTTCTCTCTACAAAAGAGGTAGAAAATAGAAGAGGACCCTGGGTCCCCGCAAATTGAAGCAGCTTTCCTGAGGTCACTTAGGTAGTACGCAGTGTACACATTTGAACTCAAGTCCTCTAACTCCCAATACAGGCTGTCATCACTGCAGCATCTTACTTTCTTTTAATATATTTTAAAGTACTGATATTTAGATCATTGAGTAATTGGCTGGGAGGGAATAAAAAATCAGCTCAAACTTATAGAATTAAGACCCTATTGAAGTTCCATCAGAAATGAAAATATAACATTTCTACATTTTAATATGACTCAGTGGGAAAATAATTCCATTTAGTAAAACTTAATTTATATGCAACTTTTCAAGAGGGGAAACACAGTGTAAAACGAGCATGCACATGTTTTTAATAGCATATGGAAATGAACACATAAGATTGCATTAAAGCCCTCACATAAATTTTAAATGATGTAAATTTTAAAAAGCATTAAAAATGGAGTATTTATTCACTTATTCCATTCTTTAGCCTTTTGATACTGAAATTCTAATTTGCTATTACTGTATAATGACAGCAGAATCAGGCTTGAGGAAAAATCAGTTTGTTTCATTTTCAGTGCCATATATATGTATACATAAGCATATAAATACATATATTTTTCTTAATGTCATATACATGACACTTTGAAATATCAATCCTACTGCTTATAGGGTTATTATAGCCACTAGGTTATGTCTAAGGGCAGTAATGTTGAGGTGCAAAAGTCATCCAGTACATAGTATATGTGATGAAAGAGTTAATTCCCTTTCCCAAGTGTCTCACTTGTCACTAGAGTAAATGTCTTAGTCTTTATGCACTATAGGCAACACCATTTTTAAATAATATGTTCAATTTTTATTGAACTCCCAAGGCCATACAAATATCTGTCCTTATTATTCAAAAATGGTGTTGGCCATAGGGATTTTTGCCTGTGTAATTGAAAAGATGTGTGTTAGGCTACTGGTCCTCTTTACCTTTCATTAATGGAAACACTGTCCTTCAGGCATGATTTGTCTCTCTGTCTTTTAGATTCCCAGCCTTTCTAACACCTTTGTGGAAAAAGAACCTCCCCTATTTCCAACTGCTATTGTAAAGGTCTCTTTGAGGAACAAAAGCAGTCTTTCTGTTTTCGAGAAAGCCCTCTGGAGAGCTTCCTTCTAAGATGCAACAATGGGAACCTGGACCACACAAAGAAAAGAGAAGACAGTCACAAAAATGTAGGTCCATCTCTTCCAAGGAGATTTTTGTCATCAATCCTTGGATATGCCGTCACTTCTACCCCACACACACACACTTGACCATTGGCCCTTACTAAATATATGGACAGAGATTGAGCACAGCTACAGGCAGTGAGAAGGCAAAGTTGTGAAGAAGGTAAGATAAGGCCTGTTCTCTGGCTAACTCAAATGATGATGCATATCTTCCTCCTCCCTTTCCTTCCATTTCAATATTTCAGGATCTTAGGTCTAAGGATAGAAATGACATTAGAAATTATCTTTCTCACTTTACAGATGAAGAAACTGAGACTAGAGATGTTATGTGACCTACTAAAGATCATATAGGTAAGTAACTTTTAAAATTTCATTAATCATTTCCCATTGCTATTTGTTTGTCCCCTAATCATCTTTGATGGACGGAAGGAAGGAAAATCAGACCTGCGATTTCTGGTGGATAGAACAGCACTTGATCTGAAATTTAGGCTTAGACATTTATCTTGGGAGCACTAGAGTGACTTACCCAGGGTCACGTGGCCAGTTTGTATCAGAATCAGAACTAGAACTCAGTTTTTTCTGACATGGAGGGCAGCACTCTATCAACTGTGTCATGATGCTTTTCATTATTTTGTAATTCACTTGGCATTTAGTCATATATGTATATTTATATACATACACACATATGCCTTGTGTATATATTATATTGTATTATTTATTGTATATGTATTGTATAATCATACACAATATATATTGTATACAATATTATATATGCAATATTGTATACTATATTGTATAATTATTTTATGTATATTGTGTGTATATATACACACACAAGTGTATGTCTATAAAATCATGTATTACCTTATATTTTATTATTATTTAGGCAATTGGGGTCATCACTTGCCCAGGGTTGCACAGCTAGTAAGCGTCTGATGCTAGACGTGAACTCAGGTCCTCCTGACTCCATGGCCAGTGCTCTATCCACTCTACCACCTAGCTGCCTTCTTATATTTTATTTAAATGTTAAATATGTACATGTTTTCTCTCTCCATCTTGATTGTAAGGTACTCAAAGTCAGGATTCTTGTTAAAGACTGATTTCACATTGTCTCTGTGACTCATTCCTGGCACAGTGATATGTGTGTAGTTGGCATTAGATGAAAACTGTTGAATTAATTGGCTGAATGCTGTGTTATCCATCCTGACTCACAGACCTTTAGAGCTAGGCTCTTTTCCATACATTGCTTAGACAATTAGCTAATTTGATAAAGTAATCATAATGAATGGCAAAAAGCTAAATGAGAGCCTAAAGCCTCTCTTCGACTCTCAATTAAAGTACATGAATATTAATCATAGTCTTCTGGAGACAATTTGTACCTCTAGTATCTAACCCAAATGTTAGACAAAATCTAGAGGAAGGATTTTTAGATAAGCTAGCAGAAATAGGACAAAGCTTTTCTGCTCATTAGATGGGCTTTTCAATATGGTATTGTCCTCTATACCTAATTTCAAGAGTGTGTCCTCTTAAGTGTTTTTTTCTACCTGAATTTTGAGCTTTCCCTTGGATTGTTCCAAAATAAATAGCTATTTACTTTAATGATGGGATTTTTCAGACACTTCTTTATAAAAATTAACCATGGAAAATATTCCTTGTTTGTACTATTTCTGGGAGATTGTATCCTGGGTGACTGCCTACGTTGCTTATTCCTAGGCAAGACAACTCAGTCAACTGGGATGTGGGAGAGGTATCTGGGGGGGGGGGGGCAGGAATGAAGCCTTAGAACTGGTCCCTCCAGGTTTGTTGGAACCGTGAAATAGTTGAGCCATTATGGAAAGCAACTTGGCATTATAGCTAGAAATTAACATAACTATGTATACCCTATGACCCAGGTATACCATCTCTAGCTCTATGCCCTTCAAACCCCCTCCAAAATAGACAGAAGAATACATACATACATATATACAAAAATATTCATAGCAAGTCTTTTCATGTTAGCCAAAAATTGGTAACCAAGGGAATTCTCTATTGGAGAAAGTCTAAATAAATTGTGGTATATGAATGAAAAGAAATATTATTATACCTTAATAATGAGATTCATGATTTCAGAGGAAACTTGGAAGATGTTTATAATATACTAATGTATAGAGAAGTAAGCAGAACTAGAGAATAGTTTATACAATAATAATAAAAAAATATAATTATAGAGATATTAGGTCTAAGTTCGGAATGGAAGGAAATACTGAATGGGGTGGGGAGGGATGGTTGGAAACAAACACATGTTTCTCACAATTCAAGAGGGTAGGATGTTTGCTCCCCACCTGCTTTAAACTCAGTCTCAGCAGGCAAGCATGGGAACAGCGGCCCATACATAGCGAGGTAGATGGTTGTTCTCTGGTTAGGCTAGTGGAGGGAGTGATATCAGCCCATACAATCATGGACCAATCTGTATTGGAAGAATGTCCTCAGACATGTATTGAGGGTTTTATTTTTGTTTTCTTTTATTGTTTTCAATTTGTGTGATGTGGGTAGTGGGAGGGACAAATTAAAAAAAATCTTGTTACTTTAAAAATAATAAACAAAAAAGAAACATTGAATATCATAGAAAATAAAAAGATATGGTATAAAACAAAACAAGGAAAAACAGGAAAGTAATATAACTAATGATTACAACTGTGTAAAAAGAACAACAAAACAAATCCTAATTAATGATAATACCTAATAAGAGCTAACATTTATGTAGTGCTTACTGTTTACTAGGCACTGTGTTAAACACTTTATAATTATCTCATTTGATCTTCACAACAACATTGGGAGTTAGGTACTATTATTAGGCACTATTATTATCGCTGTTTTCGAGGTGAGGAAAGTAAGGCAAGTGGAGATTAAATGACTTCCAAAAGGTCATGTCAGTAAGTGTCCAGGCTGTATTTGACTTCAGGTCTTTCTGATTCTAGGCCCTGAGCACCACCCTCTGTGCAACCTAACTGTCCCATCATGAAATGCAGATTACAAACCAAATTTCATCCCAAAGATAAGCCACCACCTGTGTCCATTTTCCGTACCTTCTTTATAGACATGGAGGACCATAACTATGGAATAATACATGTACATGCAGACATTTTTTAATATGTTGTTTTAGAGGTCTAAGGACTAAGATCAGTCAGTCAACAAGCATTTTTAAAATTTTAAAATTTATTTGATTTTTAACTTATGAAATAAGACAAGCAATTCCATAGTATAGTATAATACAAGAAAAGATAATTGCACATGAAACTGCAAATCTATTATGTACAGCTTGTTATCCCTTTTAAATATATAATAGAGTTATCATGTATGTTTCTTTTTGTTCTTTCCCCTTTTTTTCTTCCCTTCTCTCCTGACCTAGAAATGACTACTATTGGACATACACACATACACACCCACTCACACACACACACACACCAATGTGTGTGTGTGTATGTGTGTGTGTCTGTGTTTGTGTAATGGGAGTAATGTAAACTTATTCTATATATACACTTCTATTTATCAATTCTTTCTCTGGATACAGATAGCATCTTTCTTCATATGTCTTTTATACTTAATTTGGGTATTCATAATAAATGACTTATTTGCTCAAAGTCATACTTAAAACAATATTGCTATTACTGTATACAACGTTCTTTTTGTTCTGCTCATCTTGACCTTTATTATTTCGTTCAAGCCTATCCATGTTTTTCTAAGATCATTGAGCTTATCTTTTCTTACAGCACAGTTGTATTCCATCACAATCATATACCATGGGGAAGGGTTGAACAAGCATTTATTAAGTTCCTACTTTGTGCTGTTTTTGGCCAGAAACCCTGAGGGTCATCCTCTCTCGGATTGATTTTTTAGCTAGCTAGAAGAGGCTATTTTGCCTCATTTCTTACTTAGCCTTATTCACTGAACAGGCATTGCCTCAGTCAAACTGAGACCTGGGAAAGACCTTAGTTTAAAAAGGTCAAGGTCTTGCACTGAATCCAGGGCATCTACAGTCGTTCTGATCTATATCTCGCCACTGGGTCCAGATGGCTCCAGAAGAGAGTGAGGCTGGTGACTTTGCACAGTCCTCTCTCACTTACTTCCAATCCATTTGCATGTCATGGCATCACCTTCCTGATGCCAGTCTTCTTGGAGAATGAAGGTCAAACAACAACAACAACTTAGTGCTAGACACCGTGCTAAATACTGAAACTGAAAAACAGAGTGAACCAGACCAATTAGTTCCAGGTATGTGGTTAGGCAGCAATTATTAGTTATGCAGAAAAGGAAAGGAGTGGTATACACATACAAAAGTTCTCTCATATATATATATACATATACACATACACAATATATACATGTGTATATAAGTATACACATATGCTAAACATATGAACTAGTTACTATATGTATATGGATATATGTGTGTATGCATGGTAAAATTTCTTTTGATCCCTGAAGGCTTGGCTACATTGACCATCGCATTATGTTATCAAAGCAGATGATAATATTTTTCTATGTAGATCTTTTAACATTAGGCTAGAACATCAGAATAATCTGCCCAGAAGGCCAGTGATCAGCTAGACGGCCTCTCTAATGAACCTGGAAGAAAGCTTTAAATGCTTTGTTTCCTATGAATTTCCTCTTACTCTTACTTACTCTTTTCCAGTGTCTTCTTCTAAGTGGAAGAAATAGAATTGTTGTAGATGGTACAGAAACAGAGGATTTTGTATTGGAAAGTACCTTCTTGATAGCATAGATACATAGTTCAACACATTGATTTTATGGATTCAGGAATTGAGGCCCACAAAGGCTGTGATTTGCCCAAAGTTACAAGTTAATTCCTAAATGGTGCATGAGCAGTAGAAGGGGGGGGTCTTTTGTTTCTTAGAACAGTGCTTTTTCTCTCCCCCTCCCACCCTGATTATTCAAATTTATTTGGAAACAATATAACTTTAAAAGATTCCCATTGTGTGTAAAGACTTCATTTTGCATAATGTAGAAATGCCTTAAAATGCATATGTGCCCTTTCCCTAAAATGAAAGGCATTTCTACTGTGATTTTTTATTATCCTATTATTACCCATTCAGAAGGAATGGATAGTGTTCATAGTTTTGCCCATAAATACAGAATGGTGACTCATCTGAAACTTCACGTCTTAGAGAATGCCTTCTAGTACAGAAAGGCTAAGTCATTTGCCCAGAGTCCCACAGCTAGCATATGTTAGTTAGATGGAGGCCTTTAAGGCTAGTTGTCCCGACTCCAAACCCAACTCTTTTTCTAGTGGGTGATGCTGCTGCATTATATTAGATGCAAGCTCACAAAATCTCCAGGAGTCTATGAATACAACACTCAGATTTTACAATATTCTTCCAATTTCCCTCCTTCTGACCCTATAGGGAAACATACCATGTCATGGAAGGGCAAAAATAAAAGAAAACAAAATAAAAATCTTGCCCCTTAAACAATAATTGTCTCCTAGAATAAGCACAAAGCTAGTTCTAGGGGGAAAGAAGAATAATTGATTTTAAAGTACTTGTTGGGAAGGGTCCTCTACTGCAGCCTGGTGAATCTCATTAGCCATCTCCATCATATGGCCAACTCATTCCCATTTCCTTGACTTCTTCAGTCCTATTCTTACCCTTGTCCATCTTCTGTGCCAAATGATAAATATCCTTCTAAACAGATCTTAAGTTACCCATCCTCTTAAAGGCCTTTCCTGAGTTTTTGAACACTCTCCTTCCTATGACTTCGCTTAGGGTATATACATATATAAATAACAAGTATATTATTAAATAATAATGATATCAATAATGTATACTGTCTATACTACAAAAGTATAGATTTGTATGTAATATTTATGTACATAAATATTATTAGATTATACATACTATGATATAAATATTGGATTATGTATGTAATATTTATCTGATTCTATCCTCATAACCACCCTGGGAGGTAGATGCTATTATCATTCCCAACTTAATGATGAGGAAAGGAAGGCAGGCAGAGTCCAAATAACTTACTCTGGCTCATACAGCTAGTCTGTGTAAGGCTGAATTTGAATTTGGATCTTCCTGATCTCAAGCTCAGCTGTTTCCCACAGCATCACCCAGCCGCCTTAGTATTATCCTCTACCTTCTACAAGTGGTCTTTACGCTCTCTGAGGGCCGGAAACAATGCCTTCTACTTCCTATTTGTCTTTCAACAATCTAGGCTATAGAAGAAAAAAAAGAGTAGCCATTTGATAAAGGATTATTCATCGGAGCATTGAACCAATCAATGAGTTTAATGTAGAGATCCAATCAGTGGTAGATGGATCAATTCAACTCAATACACATTTATTAAACACCTACTACTATTAAGTTCCAAGTACTGTGCTAAGCACTGAGGATACAAATTTTAAAAAGACAGTGCCTGTCTTCAAGGAGATTACAATCGAATGGGGGTTAGACACACAAAAGGAAGCTGGAAAGTGGAGGTGAAGGCAGTAGGATGTCAGAGGCTACCTGGCTCTGGGGTGTCCTGTCAAGGAGTTCAGAACAAGTACAACTACGGGTGGAAAGTTTCTGGTGCCTATTCTCAGCTGCCTCTCCGTTGGTCTAGACCAGGGCTTCCAGGCCACACGTAGCCCTCTGGGTCCTCAAGCGAGGTCCTTTGACTGAACAGAAAAAAAATGGAATCCAAAAAAAGTTAGGCTTCAGTCAAAGGGCTGCACTTGAGGACCTAGAGGGCCACATGTGCTGTCAAGGACAAAGGTTCCTCACCCCTGGTAGAGGAATATGAGAGAGTTCAGCACCAGCCCTGTTTTCATGATTCTGGCAATTGCCAAACAGAGTGGAAGCTTTGACTCAAACAGTCCCCACTTTACCCCCCACCTCCGGTACCTAGGAGCCCTAGGATGCTTCAAGCCTAGGGGAGTAACCAGCATGTGGTCCTGTCATATCACACATAATTTTCTTTAGCAGTATGAGTTTCCCTCCCTCCTCATATGTTACTAACATTAGTGCAAATGATGTACTTATGGGGGTGATGCTGTCTATAATTCCCAGTGCTTGTGTATGGGCTCAAGTCAGGGAAGCCCAATGACTTCAGGACAGAGCTCTCTATTCTGGCAGAAGGAATTGTCACTGCCCTGCACAAATGTCACTGGAGATGACTTGAGTCCCTTGGCTAGCTTCCCTGAATAAAAGAACAAGTGACTGCCTCTCAGCATTCGCTTGTCCATGGTTGTTTGTCTCCTGCAGGGGAGGATGTCTCACAGAGTGATTTAAGATTAGGATCCTGGATATAGAGTTGGAAGGAAACCTAGTTCAAACCTCTCATTTTACATTTGAAGAAACTGAGGATCCAGGGAGGGATGTGACCTGACCCAAGTGACAAAGTCAGCACTTGATCTCAGGCCCTGGGACTCCCGAGTCAGTTCTCTTCCCACTCTTGCAACTGTGAGGTTATATTTTATACTGTTTCCCTTGGACACATCTTGGATTCATCAGCTAGCACTGACCTTTCCATACCCTTTGGCTCACCACCATTTTGATGTTCCAAATAAAGTAACTTCATTATCACAGTACTCTCTGTCTATAAAGTGAGGAGGTACATTGGTGTGGAGGGAAATTGTTGTTTTAAAAGCTTGTTCTGATGCCTTAAATGCCCCAAGTTAGAAAGCAAAAATGGCTTCTAAATTTTCATAGCTAGGCAGACAGGTAACAAGCATTTATTGTTTACCGTGTGTCAGGCATTGTACTAAGCCCTGGGGACTTGGGAAGCAACAAGAATGACATTCTTTGACCTCAAAAACTTACATTCTAATAAGAAGAGACAACAACACACAAATGGTGGCTGAAAAGGGGGAGACACCTGGTTAATCCTCTGTGCAGGTAGGTCCTGACAATATTTGTATAATCATATCTGTGGGATGTTGATGTAAGTAAGATATGCTCAGTTCCCCTGGGGGCCCTTACCAGCAGCTGTGGGGATTCTCTATCCATGTATTTGTGTGACTGTCTGTCTGTTTTCATCTGTATGATTGGGTGGGGTGACAGGATGGACTTGCCATGACCCCTGCCCTGAAGGAGGGCAGAGGTGCTGGCAGAACCTCTCATCCTGTGCTTAGTACAGTGCCTGACACATAGTAAACACTTAATAATGTTTATTGATTGGTTGATTTATCCTCAGAGTGCAAGATCTGGGGCAAGGGACTTTCTCCTCATCCACAAATAAAGGAAAAATTGTGAATTGACATTAGCGTGGCCATGATGGCCTCAAAACATTCCTTTTATTAATGTCTTGTTGACTTGCCATGGCATGTTCTCATCCTCACCATCTTCAACCTGTCCATATGAATTTTGCTACCATCATTTCTACCTTTCAGATTACCTTTCTTTTATATTTATTGAGACTAAGACAATCCAATCTAAATTCTGCGTTGCTCAGTTTGGAGTTTTTAAGGTATAAGGAAACCAATGAGTTATCACTTTATCCAATTCAGTAAAAAGAAACTTGCTTTCATTTTAATTACTTTTCTTTTCCTTCTCATTCCATCTAGCTCTAATTGACACCTGGTTCCTGCCCAATGGAACAAACTCCCTGGCCATGATTTATAACACTAGTTTCACTGTTATACATTCACTGAAACTCACTGGTGGAGTTATTAGTAGAGAGACTGTCGTGCTTTGTTATTTGCATCTTCCATGCTTAGCCCAGCGTCTGGAGTACAGTAAGTGCTTTCTAAATGCTTTTTTCATTCTTCCATTCCCATGCTTAGTCCAATGTCTAGAGTATAATAAGTGATTCATAAATGCGTTTTCATTCATCCATTCATTCAATTTAGTTGACTTTTGTGCATTTTATCTCCAGTGTACAGGTATTATTATGTCATTCCTCTCCTAGAGAACCTTCAGTGGCTACTGAGTATTAACCAAATAAAGTTTTTTTTTTTAAATTGGCCTTCAGTGATATGCACTTTTTCATTGAAACCTACCCTTCTTTGGAAAGTAATGCACTGTCTTCAAATTGGCCTCAGATTGGGAAAGGCTTAGATTCATGCCTGTTTCTCACTCATATTAACCATTTGAGCCTAGGCTAGTCACTCACCCCCTGAGGGCCCCAGAAAATTTCCTAAGACAATAAGTTGTATATCATGCTTCAATCTGCATTTGTCTACATCTCAAATCTCATCACTATCTCTCTTTTTCCTAATTTTGTGCAACTGCAAGTACCTTCCCTATCAAACTACTTTGAATTTAACTTTTGTTGCTGTTCAGTCTTTTTAAGTTGTGTTTGACTCTTCCTGACATAATTTGGGATTTTCTTGGCAAAGATATTGGAGTGGTTTGCCATTTCCTTCTCCAGCTCATTTTACAGATGAGGAAAGTGAGGCAAACAGGGTAAGTGACTTGCCCAGAGTCACATAACTAGGAAGTGTCTGGGACCAGATTTGAACTTAAATCTTCCTGACTTCAAGCCTAGCACTCTATCCACTGTGCCACTTAGCTGCTCTGTATTAAAGTATTTTGTATTTATTTTCTTTATATATATATTTATTCAGAATATATGTGTAAATATGTATGTATACGTATATGTGTATGTGTACATGTACGTGTATGTATATACACACACAATGTCCTTGTTGTTTTACCCATTAGGAAGTAAGTAAATTGGGAGATACGGAGCTGGCATACTGGCAGAGTCTCAGATGACATTTCCACATGGAGGACAATCGGGAGCAGATGATGCTTCTCCACATTGAAGATGCTAGGAAGCTGTTTCTAATAGAGTCATGTGGGGAAAGTGTCTTGGAGAGCCTGAAGCATGAACAGGGATTCAGAAGTTGGCTCTTGCAAGCTGATCACCTTGTAAAGAGGATAATGGTTGTGGGGGCTTTTAAAAGGCAGGTCAGCTTCAGTTGGTTCCTCTTTTGACAACTTCTCTTCATGGGCTTCAGCTGCTCTTTGGGTTGTTTTAGTTGTTGTATTTTTATTCCTGCAGTGTCTAGAACACAGCAGGCACTTAAAAATTGATTATTTGGTAAAGACAGTTTCCTCATCGGGAGTCCCATTCACTAAAGAAATTGCAATTCTGATTAAAAAACAACATTAATTAAACACAATAGCAACAGGAGAGTGAAGGGTGGATTGGAGAGTGAAAAAAACTGGAGGAAACAATGCTAGGAAAGCAATACTAATATGGGGGAGGGTGTGAGGGAGGATGGAGCGATGGGGGGGCAGAAGGGAGGGAGAGAGAGAGGAGAGAGGGGAGATGAGAGAGAGAGAGAGAGAGAGAGAGAGAGAGAGAGAGAGAGAGAGAGAGAGAGAAAGAGACAGAGAGAGAGAGAGAGAGAGAGAGAGAGAGAGAGATTTGAAAAAAAATTGTTGTATAGGTAAAAAAAAGAGAAAATAGGAAATGAAAATATATTTACTTAATAGAGCTCCATCTAAATGGAAAAAAAATAATTAGGTTATTATGAAATTTCTGAATATAAAGAGATCTCATCAGGCACCCAATTAGGCCACCGTAGCCTAAAGATGAATTGCCACTAAAATTAAAATTCAACTGAACAGTGGTCATTCAATCTCTGCTTGAAGACATCCAAGGAGGGAGAACCTCCCTATTTCTGAAAGCAACCTATTCCTTCTTTGGATAACATTATATTCACTGATTCAGTACCAGACATTGTGGTCATAAATAAAAGGCTAGCAGTAGGACAAGGTAAAGCCTTAAAGCCCTGAGAGGCAGGAAAGACTGTGTCCAATTATTACTGCAGTCTTATTTTAGCACAAATGAGTGATTCCCAAGTTGCCAATGACTCTGGAGCTCTATCTGGCCTTTTCTTTTTTGCACTGGATAATGTCATCATTTGTGACTTTTTCGAGAGGGCAGCTTTTATAAACACCCATTTCCCGAGTCTTCTGTAGACAAGCTGGTTTAATAATATAATAAAAGAAAAACTGTGACAAGACCTTTGGGCATGTTTAAGCACTCAGAGAAGGCCTGAGGCATCGTGGCTGAAAACCTTTCCAATTCTAAAAGCCTTTCTTTTCCTTAGGAGAGCCCCTGACAATATACTCTCGTTGATTAGGGCTTTATATTTCAGCAAGTGAAGAGACCTCTGGTCCAAAGAACAGCAGCTCTGAAAAGCAGGGTGGCCAAAAGCTTTGTGTGCATGCGGTCACTGATGGATCATCTTCCCTCGCTTCTGGCGGGCACAAATGATGAATAAGCTGTTAAAATGGCACATTAGAATAAAACTTCATCATAATTGATTTGCTGAAGAAGGATTTCAAAAGTGTATGTGACCCACTTTTGACATAAATGGAAGATGGGCCATGCAAGGCTGTGCTTTAGCGCATTAAGAATATCTAAATAGCCCTCACACTACTTATTATTAACATTGACTTAATCCTGCCTCTTACCATGGCACAGTGATAGAGCTGTCCTGCTCAATAAGTGGATTTTATCCTCTCTAAGGCTGCTTCGTACAAACGAAATGGTACATTTCATTTAACCCATCCATCAGTCCTTAAAGGGATATGACAGCGTTTTGCAACTGCACTAGAATGTTATCGTATTGGATGTTGAATTTGACTTATAAAATGGTGCTTTCTGCCAATAGTTGGCAGAAAACTTATGTTTATGGAGCATCCTACAGGTTACAGATTGCACTTATATTCTGATTTTCTATATTGCTTTTATAGTATTTCTCATGGGATTCTCTCAATTGTAGGCAATCATAGCAGGTATTAATATCCTCAGTGCATATTTGAAGAAACTGATAATCAAAGAAAGGAATTCATTCCTTTAAATCACACAGGAAACAAGAGGCTGAATTTGGACTCATACGTTATAACTCTAAGTTGTGTGCACTTTTCACATTACAATGCCTCAAGAAGTTTGAAACTACCTTTAGGTTTTTACTCATCTTCCAGGTATTTTTACTCATAAATACCTTTCATTTGCTCTCTCTATTCATGTGTACACATATGCATGTGCACGTATGCTTATATACATGCACGCACATGTGTTCACATGTCTATTGCATGATACACAGGCACATATGTGTACAGTGAGTGGACACACATATATATGCACATGCAGTGTACATGTGTATATGTGTACATGTGTGCATGTGTCTATGGGATAACTAGGATGCCCAGTGAGTCATATGTTGAAGTTCAAGTCAGGAAGACTCAAGTTCAAAAAATACCCAGGACACTTTCTAGTTGTATAACTTAAGTGTGCAAGTTACTTAACCTTTCTCGGTCACAATTTCTTTAACTATAAAGTGAAGGTAATAATGGCATCTACCTCACAGGTAGGTCTTGAAGGTCAAACCAATTAACATATAAAGTCCTTTGCAAATCTTAATGTGCTATGTAAGTGGTGGCTATTAAAAAATAGTGCCTCGTAGTCATCGTCATTACTAATGTGGCAATAGAATATGAACCATTGGGGAAAAAAAGAATTTAATATTAATGTTGACCTTGCAATAGCCTTATAACTCGAGGTATGTTACAACGATGACATGGGCCCACATGTCAAGGGAAGACTCTCAGTGGAGGTGGAAGGGGAAGAGCAGAAGGATGTAGGAAGTGGGAAGAAAATTAATATGAGTTAAGAGGGAGAATTGGAAGAGGAGGAAGGAAAGAGGAAGAGGGGGAAGAAAAGGAGTTCAGAAATAGAAGAGAAGGACAAGGAAAAGGAAGAAATTGTCAGGTTTCAAACTGAATCCATCATTCTAGACTTTACACTCATGAAGATGAAAAAAAATGATTGTATATCTTAGCAGAAAGAAGTAGCAGTGTATTCTTGCTATATTATCACATTTTTTTTCCTACTCTCAAGTCTAAAAGTCTTAACACTATATGCCATTTACTTTCGGGG
Organism: Trichosurus vulpecula; assembly: GCF_011100635.1. Lineage (NCBI taxonomy): Eukaryota > Metazoa > Chordata > Mammalia > Diprotodontia > Phalangeridae > Trichosurus > Trichosurus vulpecula. The sequence continues at coordinate 60,322,831 of NC_050578.1, forward strand.
TTCTTGCAAAATTTCATCTCTAAAGGTGGTACTTCATTCATGTCAGAGTACCTTTTAAAAAACAGAATGAACATGGCAGTCAATGCACTGAACCTTCTGTAAATATGGACAGGAGAAGTGAAGAACATCTGGCCTGACATTGCATTGCCAGGAGTTGTAAGATATTGATGAAAAAGAATATATAACTCTACCCAAAGTACTTAAGACTGAGATTACTGTGAGATATCCTAAGATCTTTTCCCTGTGTCTGACATTTTCCTGATTACCTTTCACAGCTTTATTAAAAAAATACAACCTTTTTAATATCATAAAGGAAAGGAAAAAAATCTCGTGTTCATTTACTTCTAATACTCTGAAGTGTTTTAGCTATTCCTGAAGATACCTTTTTATTATGATTACCATAGTTCTGTGCTTTCATGTATATGTCATATAACATTTTAAGGCATTTTGTGATCATTTTATTGGTTTGAGAGCATAGAAGAGATTGCTGTTCTTTTGTTTGGAATCAGACTAAAGATTCAATCAATCAATGAACACATATTTGTTAATTGCTTAGTCTGTGCGTGGTCTCTGTGGTTGTCACTGGGTATATGAAAAACAAAATGGTTCCTGTGTTTCAAGAGTTAGAATTCTGTGGGAGGAAATAACGTGTGCATGTGGTACACGTAGGAAATAAATAGAAGGTAGTTTCAGGGAGAAGCTCTGATAGTACCTAGGTTTAACATTTCTGTGGGTGGAAGTAAGGCTTCCTATAAGAGGTGACTTGAGCTTTGAAGGAATCTGGGAATCCTAGGAGGAAGAACTGAACCAAGAGTGTTACAAACACGAACCTGTGTAACTGAAAATAAACAGGAAATGGAAAGCTTGCTGCAAAGGGTGGTAAGAATGCCAGTTTGCCTGGAGAGGAAGAGGAGAGTAATGTGAAATAAGCCTGGAAAGATAGGTTTAAGTCAGGTTTCAAAGGGTTTTAAACTCCTTTAAAGCCAAAATCTTCCACACAATTATGATTCCCATCAATTGTGATAGATTATTTAAAACAAATAGTAATGTTAGAAGGACTATGTTTGAACAAAATATTCCTATTCTGGAAGACACAGGGTGAGGAACAAGGAAGAGGTGATCGGAGACCAGGATGAGAAAACTGACATACTATCCACCTCCTGCAAGGTTGCATTTTCACAATGTTTCTTTATAATTGGATGGCAGTGAAATAATAAAATGTTGTCCACACTCAATACATGAATGTCAGAGTTAAAATGGCCAATGACCAATATTTTTGGAATTACCTTACAAATTCTGAATTATTTGGACTTTCATTTTCCTCTATCATTTCCAATAATCAAATATTGTCTCTGGTGTAATGTCTTCAAATTAGCTTACACAGACAATTTTGGAAGGCACAGAATAAAAATAATCCTTCAAGATGGCCTTTGGGTCGTCTGATGATTGAGTTACACAAACTTTGCAGTTTCTACGGTAGCTAATGTATTTGTGGCATTCTCTCTACAGGCTCCTCAGGTTGGCATTCAAAGCCCCATATAATATGACTCCAAGCTAACAATCCAAATTTACTTCTTCTATGAAAATTTACACGTACTGTCACACATAAGCAAATGCATTCATACAGTTGGAGTGAATTTCAGAGGTCATCTAGTTCAGAATCTTCCATTAAGAGATGAGTACTTTCCTCCTTCTGTCCCTTAGAAGCCTCAATTCCCTCCAAGCCTCAGGACTGTGGCCACTTCTTGTGAGAATCTTTAATTGATCTCACTAATTGGTAGGGTCTATCCTACCTTAAATGATCTTATATTTATTTACCTATTTACATGTTGTATACCTCTATTATAAAGTAAGCACCTTGAGAGGAGGGACTTCATTTTGTCTGTGCATGCCTAGTGCCTAAGTAGCAGGTGCTTAAGAAACCCATATTCTGGCCAGTGTATGTGGGAATCTCTACTATTTACAATGTGAAGCCCTTCACCTTGGGATGAAAATGCTATTAATATACCCATTTTACAAATGAAATAATGGAGGCAAATACACATTATATGACTTGCCCATGGTCACACAACTAGTGCCTATCCAAGGCCAAACTGAATTGAGGTTTTCTTGATTACAAGTCCATTGCTCTATATACTGCAACACTATCCTAGCTGCCCTAGGAACAAGACCTCAATTCTAGAGTTACCCGAAGGGAGGGCCTTAATGCTTTAAACCAAGGGTAGGGAGCCTGCTGCCTTGAGGCTACATGTGGCTGTCTAGGTCCTCAAGTGCGGCCCTTTGACCGGATCAATATTTCACAGAACAAATCCTTTTATTAAGGGGATTTGTTCTGTGAAGTCTGAATTCAGGCAAAAGGCCACACCTGAGGACCTAGAAGGCCACATGTGGCCTCAGGGCCCCAGGTTCCCCACCCCTGCTGGACATAAGTTGTAGTGAGGTACAGGGGAAAGAAAGAGTGGATTAGCTTTTGTCCCACCTTGATGATAGGGATGACGAGAAGGCAGGTGTTTGGGAATGAGAAGAAAGCCCTGATAGATAAGACCCCTCAGTTTTGGGCCATGTATCTTGAGATACTCTAATAAGGATGACAACACAGGAGATAGCTTGGAATAAGGTGGAGAGGAAGATCTACAGAAACAAATTTTAGAGAATTCTGGGTAGGCATACAACCAGACAAGCCGCCAGCCTGGCAGTAGCTAGTGGTAAGGTCCTCAGACAAGGAAGGCTTTTAGGAAGGTCAAAGTTGACCTCTATGCCCACCCCACAGTGGTCTGCAGAGAGTTTATTCTGATCATTACTTCCCCAGCCCTTCGGGGAGGCTGAAGGAGGATAGACCTTGGAGGAGGAATTTTTTCAGGAGGTTGGGTTGAGAAGCAGAAGTGAGCTTTGACATTACCCTTGGCTGAATGAATTCCCTTCCACTCTCCTGGCTGTGGCTGTGAGGTGACTGAATGCACTGGAGAGTGGGCAACAGAAGCAACATGTGAGTAGGGATACATAAACATGCCAGTGAGATTGCTGATTCATGACCACTGGCCGGTGCAGAAACAGGAACTTGCTTGGTGAATGGTAGGACATGCTATTTCAGGGAGAGGGAACTTTGATTTAGTCAGAGGAGGAAGGAGTTCTAGGAAAAAGCCTAAGAGAAGAAAGTCCTGGGGCATTCGTGGCAAATCCAATGTTTGTCTCAGCTGTTTTCCTCAGTTCCTACCATATCCTCTCTCCTACCACCTGCAGGTTTAGGGCAAAACAAGTGATAGTGAAGCTGTGATAAGTGATTCAGTATACTTCTATCCCTGAATTCTATCAGCAAAGCTTTCTACAAGTTCCTGTCACTTAGAGCAAGGTATTTATTGTGGCATTGTCTGCACTGGACATTTGTGACTTGGACTCAGAGATCAGTTATAATTACTGCCTTCTTACTTCCTGGAATCCCTAAATATCCCCACAGAAATTCTAGTGGTAATTAACAACTGCTCTAAAGTTTGCAAATGTCATCTCATTTTATTCTCATAACAAACCTGGCTAATAGGTGTGATTATTACCTCCATTTTATAGATGAGGAGATGGAAATTAAGTAATTTGTTCAAGGTAACACAGCTATTCTGAGACCAGATTTGAACTCAGGTCTTCCAGACTCTTGGTCAAGCATTGTATTCCTTGTACCACATAGCTGCAAATCAACTGCTGTTACTCATGTGAACTCAGTAAAGACAAGGGTGGAGAGAACTCTTTGTCACCATACTCCCTTTGGCTTCCTGGCTGTCTCATACCTGCGCCTTTTGCTCTGGGGACAGAATTTGGATAGGTAGGAGTCATTATATGGAGGCTAAATTTTTGGACTTGGTAGCTGGCTTAAGTCATAGAGCTTAGAAGAAGAACATCATGAGGAGTAATGGAAAGGAAAGATTGTGGAAGATTTGCATACCAGGCTATCTCTGTTCTCTGGATCATTACCAGATTAATCACTGAGAAGCTGGAAGATACTTCTCAAGCAGAAAGCGATCCTTGGCATTTTCTTTCATTATGGAATAAAAGAAGGGAAATTTTATTTTATATGGAAAGTGGTATTAGAGAGAGGGAACCCTAAAGCCATTAGTCATAACCCTAGAAAAGACAAAGAAAGAAAAGGAAAGATGAGAACATTTGGCAAATGATATAGTGAATGGTTGTACACAAATTCAGCTCTTTTTTTCACTTTTCAAAACCCTAAGAAATGAAAAAAAAAGAAAAAATGTACATTTTTACAATCTATATTTATATAATATAATAATGATAATGTATTATAAATAATAAAATATAAATATATACACAGATATGTATGTATATATGCACAGACACACACACATACACACACATATAAATAGAGAGACAGAGACAGAGAGAAGAAATAAATGCCCACAAGGTTTGCACTTCATTGAGAGGGAGGGAATGAATGGGACAGCAAAAACCCCAGATGACTAGATTTGGTTTACTTTGCTTCCTTCCCTTTGACCCCTGCTCCAAATCTGTTGCCACATGACAGCAGCTCCAGAGACCAGATAAGACTTACACTAAGAGAATCTGAGGTTGACCTCCAACAAGGACTTTCTAGCCTTACCATTGGTTCTTTACTCTATTTTAACTTCAGGAAATCTGTGTCTCTCCTCTAGGCTTATGCACTATGGACTCTACTCTCCAGGCACTGGCTACGAAGATAAAAGAATTCTGGGATCTACAGCTGGTATGGACCCTCAGTAAGGTCCTTCCCCAGCAATACCAATTTTAATCATAACTTAGAACCTCCCTTCAGAAGAAATTCAAAGAAATTCCTCCTCTCAACAGTTTCTTCTGGAGAGGGAGAGGAGGACAGAAAGTAGAGAAAATGAGTAAGCAGAGAAAAAATTTTAATAAAATGAATAAATAGTATGAAATAATGGTAGCCCAGGAGAAAATTGTAGAAGAAAATAATTTTGTCTTAGTTGCAACTAGAACTCCAGAAAATAGAATGGCCAAAATGACCCTCAGAATTGTTGGAGCACAATAAAAAAAAGTTAAATGAAGAAATAAGAAACAAAATCAATGTTTTTAATTAAACAGATAAGAGATTTCTTACGAAAATGAATTTGGAAATTTTAGTATATGAAAAAAGTAGGAATGAAAGGAGCCTAGCATCAGACAGGTCACTTCACCTTTTTAAATTTCAATTTCTTTATGTTTATGAGTGGGTTGGTTTAGAACAAGGGTGGGCAACCTGTAGCCTAAAGGCCACACATAGCCCTCTAGGTCCTCAAGTGTGGCCCTTTGACTGAATCACACTTGAGGACCTAGAAGACCACATGTGGCCTCAAGGCTGCAGGTTCCCCACCCCTGGATGGAATTTGAATTCCCTTGGAGTTCTAGATCTATCATTTTATTATATTATTATTTATCATATTATACTATATATAGTATATAGACTAATATTATACTATTATATTAAACAGTGTGTTCCTAAAGTCTGGACACATAGGCAAAAATGCATATTTTCAAGAAATGAAATGAATGAAATTTTCAACATTTTATTTAATTGGAATATTAACAAATAACATCTTAAATATGATTTCCCTCATTTGTGATACAAAGGTTGATGTGCTTTGCAAGATTCACTTGAACTTGGTGCAACATTTCCTATGAGTCCAGACCTTAGAACACTCTTTATTATATTATAAAGCAGTAATCTTAGAAAAATCATTGCTAATCAGATCACCGGAACAGACCAGATAAACAAGACATGGGTGACGTTGAACATATTAGCTTGATGTTTGATAAATCCAGGAAGACCAACTATTGAGGTAAAGTATTTATTTGAAAAGAACTTCTGGGAAAACTGAAAAGCATATTAGGAGAAATTAGTTTTAGACAAGTATTTTATACTAGACATAATAAGCTATAAATAGATATTCAACCAAAATATAAAAGATCATATTATTTATTTATTTTTAATAGAAAAGGAGCTACCATGAAAAGCTATGACTAAGATGAGAATTCTTAACTAAACAAGACACAGAGATGAATATAAAAGATAAAAGGGCAAATTTAATTACAGGAGATTGAAAAAATGCATGAAAAAAGAACAGTGCAGCTAGAATGAAAAGAGGAGTTCTCAACTGGGAAAGAGCTTTGCAGCAAATATTTAAGATAAAGGTCTGAAGTCTTGAATATGGAGGGAAGTGTTATAAACATATATGATAAAGAACCATTGCAGAGTAGAAAAGTGTTCAAAGGATATGGACAATTTTCTTTTTCTTTAAGCTTTTATTCTCTTGTTATATTGACCTTCACAAATACCAACAAACATAAAAGCCTACATATAAGAATAGAAATATAGTACCTAACAGTAAACAAATGGATATTTTTTCTTTCATTTCCTCTATTTTTGGCATCATTTTCCACCCATATCTCTCTACTTCAAGTCTCAGCTGCCCCCACCAATAATTTCCCTTTTAACAAATAAGCACAATCAAGAAAAAATCACATATTAGTCATGTCTGAAAATGTGCATTTCCTTCTGCACCTCTAGTCTATTATTTCTCTAGCAAAAGATGGGAAGCATGTTTCATCTTTCTTCCTCTGGTGTCATTGTTGGTTATTATAGAGTTCAGAGTTCTCATATCTTCCAAAGTTGCTTCACTTAACAATGTTGAAGTGATGTATAAACCTTTCTCCAAGTTCTGCTGCCTTAATTCTGTGTCAGTTCATACAAGTCTTTCCAAGTTTCTTTAATCTATCCATTTTTTTCATTACTTACAGTGAAATAATATTCTATTATAATTCATCTGGTGATAATGTGCCCACCCTATTATTATTGTTGTATATCTATTAATGGGTCAGACGTAATTGCCTTTTGGAAAGCCATATTTGATAAGGTGAAGTAGTAACAACAGCTGGTATAGAAAGTCCCTCCAAAAGTCTACGACACTCTTATAAAAACATAGGACATTCAGGGTAAAGTGGGCTTTACTTTAGAGAGCATGGGGAAAAGAGGTTCTTGTATAGTCCCCAAATGTTCCCTTTAGTATTATGTAATCTGTCTAATAAGATCTTTGTAGAATCTTGAAGTGGCTGTTTTTCAATTTATCTAGTTTGTCTTCTCTTTGTGCACACAGCACTGATAATGCTATTTCAGACATGCAGACACAGGAAAAATACATCCTCCAGACTTTTGGAAGGTGAGGAAGGTTTGGGGAGGGATTTGGAGGGGAAAGGTCCTCTTCTCTCCCTACCTCCAAGTGAGTGATCATTTCTGGGGGCCTTGTTTGGCAGGCTTTACTACTAAGCTGCTAGATACTAAAATACCCAATTCCAAACTAGCTTTATGACTCCATATAAACCCCACAGAACATCAAGCACTTCAATAAGTCCTTCCAACCAGACTACTTGAAGTGTGTTTGACTAACTGATTCAATAGAAGTGTATAAGCCTTGTTTACAAGTCTTGTGTAAGCCTTGGATTTATTGATTCAATTAAGATGTCTTATGACCTGATAAATGTCTTTGTTCAGGTATGGCGAAGAGGTTGATTAATTCAATTGGCATCTGCCTTTAACTATACTTTGTTCAGCCACTTCCCATCATACAGTTTTCAGTTCTTGGATACAACAAAGTCATACTATTAATATTTTTGTACATCTGAGTCCACCTGCCTGTCTTTTTTGGAGCATACACTCCAAAGTAGTATTATTTTAGAGTCAAGAGATGCATTTTGGGTACAATTCCAAGATGTTTTCCAAAATGGTGGAATCAAGGCACTTCTACACAAATAGTACATTATAACACCTATCCCCCTTTGCCTTTTTTTCTGGTCATTTTTGTCAATCCAATGGGTATGAAATATGAAAGAGAGAATGCCAATTAAATTAACAAATCAATCACCCCATCCAACTTAAATTAATTAGCCTAAATCTCTAGCCCCAATACCTTATTAGGTGATAACATCTCTACTGAATCAACCAACCAAATGTATAAATTAGATGTGAACAAGGTCTATATAACTTTATTGAATCCAGAAAAGTTGAGCATTTCAACTTGGGTGCAAAAAGAGATATGCTTGTATTAACTAGGGAGATTCAGTCACACCCTATGTATAAAATAGCAAAGTCACTTGAAAGCTAACATTTAAGCATCTAGCCAATTACAGAAGAGATCTGTCTAGCAAACCCCTGGAAGGGAATCTCTGAGTTGGATGAAGGAAGAAGAAAGCTTCTGTCTCTTCCTACACTTTACTGGAGGACACCAGATTTAACAGAGAAATGGGCTGCAAAGGTGTTCTCCCAGTTAACTCTTTGATTTATAATTTTAACTGTATTTATTTGTATGTGTGAAGAATTTTTTTTCCAATTTGATTCAATCAAAGTTTTCCATATTAGATGCAGGTAGATGGGCCAATGGGTAAAGTGTTGGATTTGAAGTGGAAGTTCTGAGTTCAAAATACTATCTCAGTCTCAGATGCTTAGTAGTTTTATCACCCTGGGCAACTCACTTAACTTTTTTGTGCCTCAGTTTCTTCCTCTGTAAAATGAAGATAATACCTTCCAGGGTTGTTTTGAGGATTAAATGAGATACCATTTATAAAAAGCTTTACTTTTTAAAGCATTATACAAATACAAGCTATTATAAGTTATATGAATGCTAGCCATAATATTGTCTTGTTTGATTTTTTTCAATCCCTTGTCTGATTAAGACCTTTTCCCTTATCTATATTTGTGAAAATTATCTCCTTCCCTTGTCTTTTAATTTATTTCTATCTAGGTCAGGTATCAATTTGAAGCTTGTGGTAAATGATTTGAGGTTTCGTTCTAGACTCTTTCCAAATTTTCTCAGCATTTTTTGTAAAACAAAAAATGAATAATAATCCTTACCGCACTAGTTGGGGTCTTCTGTCATATTGGACTCTATTTTTTCAGTATTCTATTACTTACTTTATCTGTTCTATTGATAAATTTTCTATTTTTTTGAATCTTTTCTTTTTTGAGAGGAGAAGGCAGGGCAATCGAGGTTAAGTGACTTGCCCAAGGTCACACAGCTAGTAAATGTGTGAAGTGTCTGAGGGGGCATTTGAACTCAGGTCCTCCTGATTCCAGGGCCAGTGCTCTACTCACTGTGCCACCTAGTTGCCCCAAAATATTCTATTTTTTTAAAAGTAATACCAGATTTCTTTGGCAATTATTACTTTGTAGTTATTTTGAGATCTAGTACAGCTATACTCTTGCTTTTAAAATTTTCCCCCATTATTTCCTTTGTGACAGTTGATGTTTTGTTCCTCCAGATCACTGTTTTTTAAAGCCAACATATAGTAATCTTTTGGTAGTGTGATTGGTATGGCTGTAAGTACACTGATTGATTAGGGGAGTATTGTCATCTTTTCTTGTATTTATACGATTATTATATGTGTCCTGGTAGGTAGACCCCCAAATATGTTAGATATTCTATAGTTATTTTAAAGGGGATTTCTCTTTCTATTTTTTCCTCCTGAGTTTTGTTGCTTGTTTGTAGAAAAAAACCTAATTATTTATATGAGTTTATTTTTTATCTTGCTATTTTGTGGAAGTAACTTTTAATTTAAATTTTAAATTGAATATTTAACAATGCATTATATCATCTGCAAGAAATGATAGTTTTATTTCTTCTTTGCCTGTGTTGTTTTTTTTAAACTGGGACGTGTCTTTGGCATTTCTAACTCAATGTTAGAACTAGAACTCATAATATATTCTCCCAAACCCATCTCTTTTCCAAACTTTAATATTTCAATTGGCAGTACCACCATCCTTCTAGTCACATTAATTTGTGACCTTGTCAGCATCTTCATTTCTTCACTCTCTCTGATATCCAAATCAATCATTAAATCTTATTAATTTTTGCCTCCACAGAATCTTTAAGATTAACCTATTTCTTTCTACTCACATTATCTTCACTCAAATATATATATACACACATATATATATATACATATGTGTGTATACGTACACACATACACACATCGTGTATATATATATATATATATGTACACACACACTCACATGCACACACATATACATAGCTATAGATGCAATCTGAAAGAAAAAACTCAATACAGATCTATTTATACGTAAAATTTAACATTTAAAAATAAATAACCTCTGACTATATGCATTGTACACAAAATTGGGAAAAGGCTCCTTATTAAACTCTTATAAAACAGATGCTTATTTATAATTTTGAAACACTTGAAGCTTTTCAAATGTAAACAAATATGACCTTTTACCTTCCTTGTTATTTAATATATTGCAGTCCTATAAATGTTAGCAATAATACAAGAAAAAATGATGCAGTAAGCAAAGACAAAAAATATTTTAAAATTTCATTATAGACAATGAAACCAGTACAGCAGTGGTTTGCTTATTTGGTTTGTTTGCAAATTATGGCACTGTGCTTTAAAAACCCCAGAGATTTTATAAAACAATCACCAAGATTATTATTTTTTTGCAGGGGGAAAGGCAGGGCAATTGGGATTATGTGACTTGCCCAAGGTCATACAGCTAGTAAGTGTGTCAAGTGCCCGAGGGCAGATTTGAACTCAGGTCCTCCTGACTCCAGGGTCAGTGCCCTACTCATTGTGCCACCTGGCTACCCTGATGATTATTAATATATGCACAAATTCATCAGTCTTTTTTCATCTTTCTAACAAATACCAAGAGAAAGAGTTAGCAAGATAAATTGCATTCAATACAACTAAAAATGCATGAAGTATTTGGGAGCCAGTCTACCATGATATACTTAAGACTTAAATAAAACCTCAAAACATTCTTTAGAGGACTAAAGTAAGACATAAACAATTAGAATGCTTTACATTGTTCATTATGTTGGCCATATCAATGTAATAAAAATGAACTTAATTAAATTAATTTGTAAATTCAGTACTACACAAATCAAACTGCTAAAAAATTTATTTTTGTAACTGCATAATATAGCCAAATTCATTTGGAAACCAAGAATTTCAAGAGAAATAATTTAAAAAAGTAGCAATGAAGGAGAATAGTATTATCAAATCCCAAACTATAAACCAGTTATTATGAATACTGTATAGTATTGAATAAAACAATAGAAAAATAGCTCATTTAAATATACTAGGCAAGTCAGAATCATAAACAAACTAAAAGAATATATTAGAGTTTGATTACCTCCCTGACCATGCAAAAATAATTGTGGAAAGACTGCCTATGTGAATAGAACTTTAGGGAAAAGATAAAAAGTAGTTAGGAAGAAAATGGATTTAGACCATCATATTATATAGCACATTAATCCACTAAAAGCACCAAATTGATAAGTTATCAATATGTGAAAGGTCACATCACTTAAATACCTACAGATATAGGCAGGAAGATAGGTAGATAGTAGTTGAGAATAGGAGATAACTTTCACAATTATCATTAAAGGAATAACTCATAAACAAAGGAGGAATAGAGGTAATAAGAAAGACAAAAATGGATAGCTTTGATTACATAATTTAACAAAAAACTTTCAATTAAATAGAACTAATAGAACTTGAATTAGAAGAAAAGCTGTTAAATGGGAATAGGATATCACTTTCCCTTCCAGCCAGGGGTTCCTTCCTTCCTTTTTTCTGATGGTATTGTAAATTTCTCTGCACTGCTCCCCACCCCCACCCCTTTGGCTGCCTGCTTTCTTCAGGCCACCAGGGTAGAACATCTGGTAGGTTCTGAAAGGACATGCCAGACAGAGAGATGCCCTCTAGTCAAACACATCTTGATTTGTAGCTTAGAGTAATGGCTTAGACCATAGTCAATGAGTGGTTAATGCCTCAGTGTCATGAGATTCTGTTTTTGTGTAGTATTTACTTTGTGGGGAGTTGTAGTCCTTCTATTTTTTGACTTGTTTTTTTTCACTCTTTCAGATAGATAGATAGATAAATCCATCATTCTATCTATCTATAGAGATAGACATACATCTTATCATTCTTCAAGGTGGGCAGTGGGGTGAGGAATGCAGGGGACATCTTACCTAGCTTTTTCCCTAGAAATCCTAGAATGTATTTACTTCACTTGGTAATTATATTTCAGTCAAATGGGTTGATTAATGTACATTTATGGAATTGTTGGGGGGAATATTTAAATATTATTTTCAGATTATTAGATATATTGTCATATCTGACATTTAAAGTATGATTTTGGAGTCAGAAAGACTCAAATCTCACCTGTGATATTAAGTAGTTATATGACCTGAGAAAATCACTACATCTGTCTGGTCCTCAGTTTCCTCATATATAAAGTGGGGATAATAACACATTGAAGGGTTGTTTTGATGATATAAGGTAAGGAAATAAGATAATATTTATATTGTAAACATTAAAGTGGTTTAAAATATGTTCCTTTAAAATAATAAAAGATATTATCTTACATAGAATCGAAGAAGCAACAAAGCCCTTCACAGGCTGGTCCTTTCCTGCCCTTTTAGTCTTCTTCTACTTTACTGTTCTCTAGGTAGTCTAGGATGTAGCTAGACTGACCTACTTGCTAGTCCTTGAACATGACATTCCATTTCCCATCTCTGTCTTTGCATCCACTGTCAACCGTTCCTCAATCACTCTTCTTCCTCATCTCTCTCTCTTAGCTTTCCTTGCTTCCTTCAAGAATCACCTCAAATCCCACCTATGGTAGGAGGCCTTTCCTGGTCCCTCAGATGCTAATGCCTTCCCCCACTTAAACTACTTTGCATTTCCATTTTACATTGACTTTTCCATATGTCTTGTATGTACATAGTTATTTATATGTCGTTTTCCCCCATGAAAATATAAACTCCTCAAAGGCAGGGACTGTTTTCATCTTTCTTGTACTCTTAGAGCTTAGCACAGTGCCTGTTACAAACTAAATCATAATGCTTATTAACTGACTGCCTGACTACTAACAGTAATGCTGACAATAGTCCATGATGTAATGCTGATGGTCCCTAGCAATAGGGAGTCACTTAAACAGCTTTGATATCTCACAGTCTCAGTTAGAAATTTCTCTCTTCACCAGTTTTAGAACCCAGTTCCTCCATGCATGTACTGCTCTGTCACTGAGGACTAAAGATTGGCTATACCACCAGCAAGGATGCCTCATTTTCTCTTCCATTGCTTTCGTCCCTGAAGGTCTGGTATAAAATACCCCAAGGTAAAAAAAAATAAAAGGCAAAAGACAAATAAGACAGGAAAAAGAAATTGAAGGAATAAAAATTAATAATGAGAAAACAAAACACACTTTGCAGATTATATGATGGTATACTTAGAGAAACCTAGATAATCAACTAAAAAAACTAGTTGAGGGGGGCGGAGCCAAGATGGCAGCTGGTAAGCATGGAGTAGAGTGAGCTCCGTACCCAAGTCCCTCCAAAAACCTATAAAAATGGCTCTGAACCAATTCTAGAACGGCAGAACCCACAGAACAGCAGAGGGAAGCAGGGCTCCAGCCCAGGACAGCCTGGATGGTCTCTGGGTGAGGTCTATTCCACACGGAGCTGGGAGCTGGGAACAGAGTGGAGCAGAGCCCAGCCTGAGCGGCGTGGACGATCCAGACCAGAAGCCGGGCGGAGGGGGCCCTAGCGCCCTGAATATGTGAGCTGCAGCAGTTACCAGACCCCTCGACCCACAAACACCAAAGACTGTGGAGAAGGTTAGTGGGAAAAGCTGCGGGAGAGGAAGGAGTTCGCGGTTCGGCTTCCAGCCCCGGGGGCAGTGGAGGTGGGGCAGCTACAGCTGTTGTTACTTCCCGCTCCAGGTGGGAGGAATTAAGTGGCGGATCAGAGCAGGAGTGCAACAGCCTGCTGAAGATCTAAGCCCAGTCTGGACTGGGGGTCCTTGGGGAAGGAGGAGTGCGGCTCTGACAGAGCTGGCACCTCCCCCCCAAACGTAGAACATAGAACTCGTTAGTCTACAAGCAGTCATACCCCACTGAAAAACTCAAGGGTCAAGTTAGTTGGTTGGGAATATGGCCAGGCAGCGAAAACGCGCCCAAATTCAATCTCAGACTTTGGATTCTTTCTTTGGTGACAAAGAAGACCAAAACACACAGCCTAAAGAAGACAACAAAGTCATAGAGCCTAAAACCAAAGCCTCCAAGAAAAACATGAACTGGCCCCAGGCCATAGAAGAACTCAAAAAGGATTTGGAAAAGCAAGTTACAGAAGTAGAGGAAAAATTGGGAAGAGAAATGAGAAGGATGTGAGAAAACCATGAAAAACAAGTCAATGACTTGCTAAAGGAGACCCCAAAAAATACTGAAAAATACACTGAAGAAAACAACACCTTAAAAAACAGACTAACTCAAATGGCAAAAGAGCTCCAAAAAGCCAATGAGGAGAAGAATGCCTTGAAAGGCAGAATTAGCCAAATGGAAAAGGAGGTCCAAAAGACCACTGAAGAAAATACTACTTTAAAAATTAGATTGGAGCAAGTGGAAGCTAGTGACTTTATGAGAAATCAGGATATTATAAAACAGAATCAGAGGAATGAAAAAATGGAAGACAATGTGAAATATCTCCTTGGAAAAACCACTGACCTGGAAAATAGATCCAGGAGAGATAATTTAAAAATTATTGGACTACCTGAAAGCCATGATCAAAAAAAGAGCCTAGATACCATCTTTCAGGAAATTATCAAGGAGAACTGCCCTGATATTCTAGAGCCACAGGGCAAAATAGAAATTGAAAGAATCCATCGATCGCCTCCTCAAATAGATCCCAAAAAGAAATCTCCTAGGAATATTGTTGCCAAATTCCAGAGCTCCCAGATCAAGGAGAAAATACTGCAAGCAGCCAGAAAGAAACAATTTGAGTATTGTGGAAACCCAGTCAGAATAACCCAAGATCTGGCAGCTTCTACATTAAGAGATCGAAGGGCTTGGAATGCGATATTCCAGAGGTCAATGGAGCTAGGATTAAAACCTAGAATCACCTACCCAGCAAAACTGAGTATCATGTTCCAAGGCAGAATATGGAGTTTCAATAAAATAGAGGACTTTCAAGCTTTCTCAGTGAAAAGACCAGAACTGAATAGAAAATTTGACTTTCAAACACAAGAATCAAGAGAAACATGAAAAGGTAATCAAGAAACGGAAATTGCAAGGGACTTACTAAAGTTGAACTGTTTTGTTTACATTCCTACATGGAAAGATGATGTGTATGATTCATGAGACCTCAGTATTAGGGTAGTTGAAGGGAATATGCATATATATATATATATATATATATGTATATATATATATGTATATATATATATGTTTATGTATATATAAGTGAATGTGTATGTATGTATATATCTATGTGTATATGTATGTATGTGTATGTATGTGTATATATATATATGTGTTTTTATATATATATATATATATATATATATATATATATATATATATATATGTAAAAGAGAGAGAGCAGACACAGGTGAGTTGAAGATGATGGGAAGATATCTAAAAGAAATAAAATGAAATTAAGGGATGAGAAAGTAACATACTGAGAGAGGGAGATAGGGAGAGATAGAATGGGGTGGATTATCTCCCATAAAGGTGGCAAAAGGAAGCAGTTCTATGGGAGGAGGGGAGAGGGCAGGTGAGGGGGGAATGAGTGAACCTTGCTCTCATCAGATTTCGCCTGAGGGGGAATACCATACATACTCAGTTGGGTATCTTACCCCACAGGAAAGAAGAGGGAGGAAGATAAAAAAAAATAAAAGGCAGGGGGATGATGGAGGGGAAGGCAGATGGGGGTGGAGGTAATCAAAACAAACACTTTGGAAAGGGGACAGGGTCAAGGAAAAAAATTCAATAAAGCGGGACGGGTTGGGAAGGAGCAAAATGTAGTTAGCCTTTCACAACATGAGTATTGTGGAAGGGTTATACATAATAATACATGTGTGGCCTAGGTTGAATTGCTCAACTTCTTAGGGAGGGTGGGTGGGAAGGGAAGAAGGAAGAGAATTTGGAACTCAAAGTTTTAAAATCAGACGTTCAAAAACAAAAAAAGTTTTTGTATGCAACTAAAAAATAAGATACACAGGCAATGGGGCGTAGAAATTTATCTTGCCCTACAAGAAAGGAAGGGAAAAGGGGATGAGAGGGGAGGGGGGTGATAGAGGGGAGGGCTGACTGGGGAACAGGGCAACCAGAATATAAGCCATCTTGGAATGGGGGGGAGGGTAGAAATGGGGAGAAAATTTGTAATTCAAAATGTTGTGAAAATCAATGCTGAAAACCAAATATGTTAAATAAATAAATTGCATTTAAAAAAAATAAATAAAAAATAAAAATATATATATATAAGGGAGGCTTCTGCCCCCCCCCAAAAAAAAACTAGTTGAAACAATTAAAAGCTTCAGCACAGGTGCAGGAACTAGAATAAAACCACATAAATCCTCAGCCTTTCTATATATTACCAACAAAGCCCAGCAACAAGAGATAGAAAGATAAATTCCATTTAAAATAGCTGCAGATACTATAAAGTACTTGGGAGTCTACTTGCCAAGACAAAACCAGAAATTGCATAACCACAATTACAAAACACTTTTCAAACAAAGAGAGATCTAAACAATTGGAGGAATATGAATTACTCAGTGTAGGCTGGAACAATATAATAAAAATAAGTTTTACCTAGGGGCATTTACTTATTCAGTACCGCACCAATCAAACTAACAAACAATTATTTTACAGAGCTAAAAAAAGAATAAATGTCTTATTTGTTTTTTCTTATGCTTACCTTCTCACTTGACTTCAGCCCTATCATGAGTTAGGTTAGGCCAGTCCTTCTTTCAAAGTTTCATTGATATAGCTTTTTCCTGTGGGCATGCTAGGAGAACCTTCCACTCTTCCAGAAATGAAATATATTGCAGACACCCGCAATATCACAGGAACTCCTGTCCTAAGGATCCTGTACCTGAAGCCACTTCCTCTCCTCCCATACTCTTAGCTCCTTGGTCCAAGTTTCAAATGACCAGCTCACATATAGCACCTAGTCCTTGACACTTCAATTCCACAACAAAATTGAAATAGCTGTTTTCCCTTTTCCCTTTCATTGCTACTGCAGTGGTCATAGACAAGAGGAGCAGATTTCCTACAATGGTGCACAATTTCTTCTCTTTCTTAGTCCCAGTGTCTCAAACCTGTGACCACAGATACCTATGTGATTCTTTGTCCTGAATGTTGAAATAAAAAAAAAAAAAACTATAGGGGGGCGGAGCCAAGATGGCCACATGAAGGCAGCGTCTTACCAGAGCTCTCTCACAAGATCTGTCAGATTCCTATAAAAAAGTGAATTTGAGCAGATTTGAGAGAGTCAGAAACCGCGAGCAGTCTGCGTGGGGCAAATTTCCGAGCCAGGAGAGTCTGAAAGGCCAGAGGCACGAACCTGTAGGCTCGGAGAGTGCTCGGTGCGGAGCTGCTCCAGACCAAGGTGGAAGCGGCTGGCCGGGAAATCCACGTGGGAGACGGGCTGGGAGAAAGCTGGGCGCCCGAAACCGGCGGAGATCCCCAGGCCTCCCAACACAGGACGGCAGTCTGTGGAAGCGAGGAGAGGCAGCACAATGCCACCCATAAAACACTGTCTCCAGAAGTTTGCAGCCCAAATGTATTAAACGCGGATTCTTGAACTTCCGGGAGTTCTTAATGTCCAGGTAAACAGCTCTAATCCCTCCCCTCCCCACCCAGAGAATCCCTTGGGAAAAAAAAAAAAGAACGCTGGAACTGAGCAGAAAGTAGTGGGGCTTCAGTGGTCAAATAGCAGAAGTTCATTAGTCCCATAGGGGCAGAGTCGGCAGGGGTCAATGCCAGGAGCCCAGACGTAAACTTGCTCCCCCAGGGGAAGTGCCAGACATCAGCTCAAACAACAAACAGCTGAGACCATTGCTGAAAAGCAAGTGCTGGAGAGCACCCACAGGGAATGAGACGCCAGGGAGCCAGACCCCTCCCCCACACCTCAGGAAACTGAAGGTTATAACTCTAGACTCACAACCCCCAGAATAAGAAAGCTGGGACAGAAAGCCCTGAGGCCCACAGATAGAAATTCATTGTAAAGCCAGCAAAAGGCAAACCAACATGAAGAAGAACACAAAAAAACCGAGGACAATAGATTCTTTTTATGGAGACAGGCAGGATCAAAATACAAATATGGAAGAAGAGAGTAATGATACAGTAGATACATCAGATACCTCAAAAAGTAATATGAACTGGTCTCCAGCCCAAAAAGCACTGCTGGAAGAGCTAAAGGAGGATTTTAAAAACCAAATTAGGGAGCTAAAAGAAAATATGGAAAAATGGAAAAAAGGGAAAAAAAATCCACTGATGAAATCAAGTCCCTAAAGAATAAGATTGGTGAAATGGCTACGGAGATTCAGAATCTAGGGAGAGGAAAGGACACCCTGAAAGGCAAAATCAACCAATTGGAAAAGGAGACTCAAAAGCAAAATGTAAACACTAACTCATTAAAAATTAGACTTGAGCAAGTGGAAGCTAATGAATCTATGAGGCACCAAGAAGTAATAAAACAAAACGTAAAGAATGAAAAAATAGAAAAAAATGTGAAATATCTGATTGGCAAAACAACTGACCTGGAAAATAGATCCAGGAGAGATAATTTGAGAGTTATTGGTCTACCGGAAATCCACAATGAAAAAAAGAGCCTTGACAGTATCTTTGAAGAAATTATCAAAGACAACTGCCCAGAGGTCCTAGAACCAGAGGGCAAAATAGTCATTGAAAGAATTCACCGATCACCCCCTGAAAGAGATCCCAAACTGAAAACACCAAGAAATATTATAGCCAAATTTCAGAGCTATAAACTCAAGGAGAAAATACTGCAAGCAGCCAAAAAGAAGCAATTCAAATATCGTGGAATTACAGTCAGGATCACGCAGGATCTCTCAGCTTCCACATTAAAAGACAGGAGAAATTGGAATATGATATTCCGAAGGGCAAAGGAGCTGGGACTACAACCAAGGATCAACTACCCAGCAAAACTAAGCATAACTTTACAGGCAAGGTGATGGACATTCAATGAAATAAGGGAATTCCAGACTTTCCTGATGAAAAGGCCAGAACTCAATGGAAAATTTGATCTCCAAATACAAAACTCAGGAGAGACATAAAAAGGTAACCAGGGGGAAAAACCCCACAAACCTTATTAACCAATAAGGGCAGGTTGTTTACATCTTCATGTGGGGTTATATCATCTTATGTATGTTTTATATATGTGTGTATATATATATACATATACATATACATATATATATATACATATATAATGTATATATACACACACACATAATACACACATAATATACACATACACACATAATAGCTGGTACAGCTATTATGACAATTAAAAGGGATATACATAGGTTGTGAATGCCTGTATAAATTAACTGATGTAAAGATATAAAATATAAGAGATATAAAGGGAGGGCTATGAGGGAAGTGGTAAGGAGGTAGTAGAAAAGGGTAAATTACACCAAAGGAAGTGGCACAAAAACATATTATAGTAGAGGGAAAGAAGGGAGGGAGAAGAGCAGTATTTGAGCTTTACTGTCATCTGATCTAGTTCAAGAAGGGAATAACATACTCTGATAAGTTTAGAAATCTAACTTCTCCTACGGGAAGTGGGAGGATAAGGGGGGAAAGAGGGAGGGGGGTGGTCAGAAGGGAGAGGAGAAGTAGCAAGTGGGTAACGGTAAGATAAGGGAGGGGAATAAAGAGGGAGGGTTAACTGAGGAAAGCGGCAGTCAAAAGCAAAACTTTGTTGGGGAGGAGAAAGGGAAAGGGAGAAATAAAAGTATAAACAGGGGGAATTAGGATGGAGAAAAAGACACAGATAGAAATCATAACCCTGAACGTGCAGGGGATGAACATTCTCACAAAACAGAAGCAGATAGCAGAATGGATTAAAAACCATAATCCTACAATATGCTGTTTACAAGAAACGCATTTGAAACAGGGGGATACACATAGGGTAAAGGCAAAAGGCTGGAGTAAAATATATTGTGCCTCAGCTAAAGTAAAAAAAGCAGGTGTAGCAATCCTAATCTCAGACAAAGCAAAAGTAAAGACAGATTCAATTAAAAGAGATAAGGAAGGACATTACATCCTGCTAAAAGGCACCATAAACAATGAAGCAATATCATTGCTTAACATATATGCGCCAAGTGGTAAGGCATACAAATTCTTAGAGGAGAGGTTAAGAGAGTTACAGGAAGAAATAGACAGCAAAACTATAATATTGGGAGACCTCAACCTCCCCCTTTCTGAACTTGATAAATCTAACCTCAAAATAAATAAGAAAAAAGTTAAGGAGGTAAACAAAATTTTATAAAAGGCACATATGATAGACCTCTGGAGAAAACTGAATGGAGATAAAAAGGAAAATAATTTCTTATCAAAAGTACATGGCACATACTCAAAAATTGAGCATGTACTAGGGCATAAAAACCTCACAATCCAGTGCGGAAAAGCAGAAGTAGTCAATGCATCCTTTTCAGATCATGATGCAATAAGAATCATTTTTAATAAAGTACCATGGAAAAATAAGCTAAAAACTAATTGGAAACTAAATAATCTAATTCTAAAGAATGAGTGGGCCAAAGAACAAATCAGAGAAACAATTAATAATGTCATTCAAGAGAATGACAATAATGAAACAACATACCAAAACTTATGGGATTCAGCAAAAGCAGTTCTTAGGAGAAGTTCTTTATCCCTAAATGCCTACATGAATAAAATAGGGAAAAAGGAGGTCAATGATCTGGGCATACAGCTGAAAAAGCTAGAAAAAGAGCAAATTGAAAACCCCCAATTAAATACCAAATTAGAAATATGAAAATCAAAGGAGAGATGAATAAAATGGAAACCAAGAAAACTATTGAATTAATAAATAAAACAAAGAGCTGGTTTTATGAAAAAAACAATAAAATTGACAAACCTTTGGCCAATTTGATTAAAAAAAAGAAAGAAGAAAATCAAATTACCAGTATCAAAAATGAAAAGGGTGAGGTCACCTCTAATGAAGAGGAAATCAAAACAATAATTAGGAATTATTTTGCCCAACTGTATGCCCATAAATTTGACAACCTTAGAGATATGGAGGAATATCTACAAAAACATAAACTGCCCAGGCTAACAGAAAAGGAAGTGAAATTTCTTAATAACCCCATATCAGAAAAAGAAATTGAGCATGCCATCAATGAACTCCCTAGGAAAAAATCTCCAGGGCCAGATGGTTTTACATGTGAATTCTATCAAACATTTAAAGAACAACTAATTCCAATACTTTGTAGGCTATTTGGGAAAATAGGTGAAGAAGGAGTCCTACCAAATTCTTTTTATGACACAAATATGGTACTAATACCCAAACCAGGGAGAGTCAAAACAGAGAAAGAAAATTATAGACCAATTTCTCTAATGAATATTGATGCAAAAATTATAAATAAAATATTAGCAAAAAGATTGCAGCAACTCATCACGAGAATAGTACACTATGACCAGGTTGGATTTATTCCAGGAATGCAAGGCTGGTTCAATATTAGGAAAACTATTAGCATAATTGACCATATCAACAACAAAACCAGCAGAAACCATATGATCATCTCAATAGACACAGAAAAAGCCTTTGACAAAGTACAACACCCATTCCTATTAAAAACACTAGAAAGCATAGGAATAAGTGGAACCTTCCTCAAAATTATAAATAGCATCTACCTAAAACCATCGACAAGCATTATTTGTAATGGGGATAAACTAGATGAATTCCCAATAAGATCAGGGGTGAAACAAGGATGTCCATTATCACCCCTATTATTCAATTTGGTACTAGAAACATTAGCTGTAGCAATAAGAGAAGAAAAAGAAATTGAAGGAATTAGAATAGGAAAAGAAGAAACTAAATTATCACTTTTTGCAGATGATATGATGATTTATCTAGAGAATCCTAGAGAATCAAGTAAAAAACTACTTGAAATAATAAACAACTTTAGCAAAGTTGCAGGATATAAAATAAACCCACATAAATCCTCAGCATTCCTATACATTACTGACAAAGCCCAACAGCAAGAGATAGAAAGAGAAATTCCATTCAAAGTTACTGAAGGCACTATAAAATATTTGGGAGTCTATTTGCCAAGACAAACCCAGGGCCTATATGAACATAACTATGAAACACTTTTCACGCGAATAAAATCAGATCTAAATAAATGGAAAACTATCAGTTGCTCATGGTTAGGCCGAGCTGATATAATAAAAATGACAATTTTACCTAAATTACTCTATCTATTCAGTGCCATACCAATCGAACTACCAAAAAATTATTTTACTGAGCTGGACAAAATAATAACAAAATTCATTTGGAAAAACAAGAGGTCTAGAGTATCTAGGGTATTAATGAAAAGACATGCTAGAGAAGGCAGCTTAGCCACACCAGATATTAAACTGTACTACAGAGCAGCAGTCATCAAAACTGCCTGGTACTGGTTAAGAAACAGGGGTGTGGATCAGTGGAATAGGATAGGTGCACAAGTAGGAGAAATCAACAAGTTTAGCAATCTACTCTTTGATAAACCCAAAGAGGCCAGCTTCTGGGCTAATAATTCACTATTTCACAAAAACTGTTGGGAAAATTGGAAAATGGTAGGGCAAAAACTGGGCATAGACCAATATCTTACACCATATACCAAAATAAAGTCAAAATGGGTTCATGATTTAGGAGTAAAAGCTGATACTCTAAGTAATTTGGGAAAGCAAGGAATAGTTTACTTATCAGATTTATGGAAAAGTAAAGAATTCATGACCCAACAAGAGATAGAGAGCATTACAAAATGCAAAATGGATAATTTTGATTATGTCAAATTGAAATGTTTTTGTACAAAAAAAGCCAATGCAACAAGAATTAGGAGGGAAGCATAAAATTGGGAGAAAATCTTTGCAACTAGTATCTCTGATAAAGGCCTCATCTCTAAAATATACAGGGAACCGAGCCAAATGTATAGGAATACAAACCATTCCCCAATTGAGAAATGGTCAAAGGATAAGAACAGGCACTTTTCAGAGGAAGAAATTAAAGCTATCTATAGGCATATGAAAAAATGCTCTGGATCACTACTGATTAGAGAAATGCAAATCAAAAGAACTCTTAGATACCACATCTCTCCTGTCAGATTGGCTAAAATAACAAAACAGGAAAATGATAAATGCTGGAAAGGATGTGGGGAAATTGGAACATTGTTGCATTGCTGGTGGAGTTGTGAGCTGATCCAGCCATTTTGGAGAGCAGTTTGGAACTATGCCCAAAGGGCTATAGATATGTTCATACCCTTTGACCCAGTAATACCACTTCTAGGGTTGTATCCCAAAGAAATCACACAAGCGGGAAAAGGACCCATATGTACAAGGATATTTATAGCAGCTCTTCTTGTGGTAGCCAAGAATTGGAAATCAAAGGGATGCCAGTCAATTGGGGAATGGCTGAACAAGCTGTGGTATATGAAGGTGATGGAATACTATTGTGCCATAAGAAACGGGGATGATGCAGACTTCGTAACAACCTGGAAAAACCTACAGGACATAATGCTGAGTGAGCGGAGCAGAGCCAGGAGAACGTTGTGCACAGCCACAGATATATGGATTCTGTGAGGACCAACCCTGACATACTGCGCTCTTCTCAGCAATGTAAGGTGCAAGGACAACTCCAGGGGACTCACGATGGAGAATGCTATCTTCATCCAGAGAAAGAACTATGAAGTGTGAATACAGACTGAGGCACACTACATGCTCGCCTTTTCTGCTTCTCTTTTGTTTTTGTTTTTGGGGTTTTTTTTTTTTGGTTCTGTTTCTTCTTTCTCATGATTCATTCCATTGGTCATAATTCTTCTCCACAACCTGACTAGTGCATAAATTAATTCAATGCAAAGTTATACATGATAGTTATATGAGTCTCCATGCCATCTTGGGGAGGGAGGGGGGAGGGAGGGGAGAAAATCTGGAACTCAAAACTATGTAGAACCGTGTGTGGTAAACTAAAAATAAATAAAAATTTGAAAAAAGCAAAAAAAAAAAACAAAAAAAAACTGTATCTTCATGGAAAATTGAATATTGAAAAATGGTTGCTTCTTTTTTTAATTTCATGAGAAGGTGATTTTTGAATAAATAGCAAAAGATGTATACTACAAAGCAAAATCACTTCCATCCTGATTTCCAAAGTACTATTAGAGTTAAATCTGGAAGCATACAGGACAGGTGATTTCATTCTTTTCCCCCATTTTCTCTCTTGTGAAGGCTGAATGAAAATCAATAACAGCATCAACATTTAATTATTCAGAAATAATTATATAGTCCCTGGATCATCTATGTATTTAACTGTAACTTCTTCAAATCAATTCAGTTCAATGCAATTTATTTAATGACAACATTGTTCATGGCACTGTCCAATGTTCTGAGTTAGATTGAAGATAAATAGTGAATCTTCTGGGGGGTTAGAATTTAATATGTTAGTAAGATATCTACCACACAGTCTTCCTTTAATGCCTCATCATACTGTGGCAGTAATGCTGAGCTCTCAGAGATTATTCCCATTTCAGTGATGTTCAACTCTCTGTGACCCCATGTAGGGTTTTCTTGGCAAAGTCACTGGAATGGTTTGCCATTTCCTCCTCTAACCCATTTTACAGATGAAGAAACTGAGCCAACAGGGTTAAGTGACTTGCCCAGGATCACACAGCTACTAAGTAACCGAGGTCAGATTTGAACTCACGAAGATGAGTCTTTCTGGTTCCAACCCAGTGCTTTATCCACTATGCTACCTACCTGCCCCATGTCAATAATTAGGAAACTGAAAGAGTAAAGATATTTACATTCTGAAGAATTTAAACCACTGTATAGCAGCTATCCAAACAAGCAGTGTAGAAGTTCTGAAAACCTGCTTTATCCAGTAAACAGAATTTCCTTGCCAAGTGGAGAGAGATAGTAGCTAAGGACAACAGTGGGTTATAATATATACTCATCTACAAAGTACACTAGAGGAGGATGACAGAAGATTATTTCTTCTTATTGGCTGTTTTTTTAGGTTGTATCTGACTCTTTGTGACCCTATTTGTGGTTTTCTAGGCAAAGATACTCAAGTGGTTGGCCATTTTCTTCTCCAGCTCTTTTTACATTTGAGGAACTAAGATAAACAGGGTTGAGTGACTTGCCCAGAGTCACACAGCTACTAAGTGTCTTAGGCCAGATTTGAACACAAGAAGATGAATCTTTCCTGATTCCATGTCCAGTGTTCTATCCACTATACAACCTAGCTGGTTTTACTCTTATTTCTTCTTAAGACCATGAGGAATAGTGGAAGCAAATAGAAGGTTGGCATGAAACCAAAATAATCAACATCATATACCAAAAGCATTCATGGTTAAAACAAATAAAAATAAATGAGAACTAATTTTTCAACATTTCAAGAACAGTCTGGTCTATCGTCAGTGACAGAATTACTCCATTTGCAAACATCAGGCCTTGTGATACATAAAGATGTAAAAATCACACTAAAGGAGACAAAGTTGGGTAAAGATGCTGGACTAAATCAAATTCACACTGAGAAAATCTATGCTGGATATGATGAAATCTTGAAAGCCTTGAGGGATCATTTTGCAAGGGATCTTAGGGAGATGATATAACACCAAAAGGGGAAAATAAAACTATGGAGAAGATTAATGCCTAAAAAAAATACCACCAAGAGAATATCGATAATCACTGATCCATTTACAATACCTATTTTCTCATTTTAAAAACCATTATGAAAATGTTCTACATTTGTATCAAGAGTATCATCTATGAAAATATGTGAAAGGAACAGAAAGGCATTCGTAAATGAATTTCTCCAGCTGAACACATCTTTACTGGCACACAATTGACTGAAACATGCAAGTTATAAAGGACATCATATTTATTTTGTATCAATTATGAGGAAGATTTTGACTGAGCAGAAAAAAAATATAGGCTCAGTTGCAAAAATGCATATGCTAAACTCATACAGCTTTTCTTGTTGCATGCCACCATGGATTGTTGGCTATTTCAGTAATCTAGGTGAGAAGCAAAAAGGAGTTCAACTGGAGGGAGGTGGCAGTAGGAATACAAAGGAGGGGTGGATGTCGGGAATATTATATGTATAGAGTAAATACGGTTTTGTAATTAAATGAATATCAGGTACAAGAAAGAGAGAAGAGATACATGATTCTGAGGCTTTAAGTCAGGATGTCTGTGATGATGTTGGTGCCATTAAAAGCAGTAAAGAATTGTGAAGGAGAATCTGATTTTGGTTCAGAGATGATACTGATTTGTGGTATGATGAACATAAAATATAGATATCCCCTCTATTGATGCAGATCACAGCCTTTCTTAACTTGGTTAAGGTTCTGTTCTCTGCTTTTGTGGCCCAAACTATTAACTAAACATAATTGTAGATGAAGTTGTGGGAGTGGATAAGCAATCCAAAGAAAGGTAGAGAAAGTCAACATAAAATAAATCAAGTGCCTACATTTAGAAGGTGAGAGTCAAAATAGAAGCCAGTTGAGAGTTCAGAGAAAGATTAGTCAATGAGGTCAGAGGAAAAGGACAACAACATGATAGTAAATTGTCACAGTGCTAAGGAAATAAAATGTCATGTAAAAGAATATTGAGACTTCTAGGTCACAAGAGTAACAAAATGGTGGACTATATATTTTCTCCAATCTCTATGACTTCTCAAACTTCTCTCAAATAGAAATTATGCACCAAAGATAAGGCAACTTCAGTTGTTTCCATGGTATAGGACACCAAGAATCTAAAATAAGGTTTAACAAATTAATCCAATCCCAGGAATCTATGTTTACATGCCCTGAACTCACTCAGCATCCCTGTCCTACCTCCCACACTACTGGCAGTGAGGCAGTGAACCTACATCAAAACCTATCCCTATATTCTAGTCTCCCCTCCACCGTTCCAAGAATGTAGATACCCTAGATTCGTGTTCTGAAGTTTTGGTTTTTTTTTTTTTTGGAACTTGACAGTCAACTTGGTCACAGCCCTTTATCTTGTACACAAGATAAAACTGAGTGGATTGAAAAATTTCTATGTGTCGGGTGAATCCTCAAAAGGAGTTGCCATCATGCTTTCAGATGAAGCAAATTAAAAAATTAAAAGAGATAAATAAGGAAATTATATTATGCTAAAAGGAACCCTAGACAACAAACAAGTATCAATAATAAATATATGATTAAAATGCCTTAGCATCCAAATTCATCAATGAAAGATTATGTGAGATTCAAGAAGACATAGCTAATAATATAGTAGTACAAAGTAATTTCAATATCCATCTGCTGGTTTGTAATAAGTCTAATAAAGAAAAACAAAAGGAAAAATATGGAACTGAAAAAATGTTCTGGAGAAATTAGAATTAAAAGACTTCTGGCATCTTCTAAATGGGACAACAAAAGAATATACATATTTCTTTGTACCATATCAAACTTACATGAAATTTGACTACGTAGGACATGTAGATTTTTCTATGTTATCTATCTATCTATCCATCTATCCATCTATCTATCTATCTATCTATCATCTTTCTATCTACACATACACACACATATACACATATATGTTGCATCCTTTATAGACCATAATACAATAAGAATAAGCATAGAAATTGATTCAGGAACCACAAGCAAAAGAATACAAACCCAAATGGAAACTTAATGGTAAAATTAAATGATTAGTGAGGTAAAGAATAAATCATAAAAATAGTTAATAGCCATGTAAAAGAAAATGATAATGAGGAAATGACATACCACAACTTCTGGGATGCCCCTAAAGGAGTCCTCAAGGTGAAAAATCATAGAATACATTAACAAAATACAAAAAGGGAAAATTAAGGAAATGAAAATGCATTTAAAAATTAGAGAATCAACAAATAAACTTAGAGAGATAATATATATGTTGAAAACCTAAAAGCTACAGAAATGATGAATAAAACTAAAATCTATTTAAAAAGACTAACTAAAATTGATAAACCTTTAGCTAATCTAATTAAAAAGGGAGAAGGAAATCAAATTAACAAAATAGCAAATGAGCAAAGTGGAATTATAGCAAAAGAAGAAATGAAAAAAATACAGGAAATATTACACACAGATATAAACTAATAAAAGAGAATGTAAAAGAAATAGAGGGGTACCTTCAGAAATATAAAATATTCACACTATCAGAAGATCTGATAGATATCTTAAAAACTCAATCTTAGAAAAGGAAATAAATCTAATTGTAAAAGAACTACCAAAGGTAAACACCCTGAAACTTATGAATTCACAGGAATATTCTATCAATCATTTAACAGTTAGCAGCCATTCTTCTTATTCTCAAACATTGAGAAAGCACTCTGCCAGTATCTTTTAATGAGATAAACATAGTCCTAATATCTAAAACAAGGAAAGATAAAACATTGTAAGAAAACTATATGTAAGAAAACTATATATATATCATTAATGAATGTTGACTAACTTTTAAAATAAAATTCTACTTAGCAGATTATAAAAATCTACTGAAGAAATCACTCATTATCATGAAGTGAGATTAATACCAGGGATGCAAGGATGGTTGATGATGAGGAAAACAATATAATTAATTAATCATACTAAAAATTCAAATATCCAGAACAACATGAATGTCTCAATAGATGCAGAAAAAGTCTTTGACAAAGTACAACAGTCTTTTAAGCTAAAAACCCTACAAAGATAGGCATAGAGGGACTTTTTATATCACAAAAGCATCTCTCTACAGGAAATGCAAGCATCATATGATATTGAGATACATGAGAATTTTTTCCAATAAATGTAGGAGTGAAGCAAGGATGCCTATCCTCCCCACTATTATTAGATATAATACTGAAAATGTTAGTAATAGCAATAAGACAAGAAAAAAGAATTAAAGGAGTAAAGATAGGTAAAGGAGAGATAAAACATAGCTGGTGTTATGATGGTTTACTTAGAAAACTCCAGGGAATCACCAAAGATATCAACTGAGACAATTACCAGCCTGAAAAAACTTTCAGGCTACAAAATGAATCCTTAAAAATTGATAGCATTTCTATATGATAAAACTCAAAAAGTAATCACAGAAAGGGATATGCCATTTCAGATAACTATAAAATGCACAAAATATTTGCAAACTAACCTCCCAAAGCATGCAAACACTTGTATAGATTCAATTAAAAAGCATTCCTTAAAAAATTAAAAACTCAACCTAGATAACTACATAAATTTTCAGTGCTTGTGACTAGGTCATTCCAACATAACAAAAATAACAATTCTACTGAAATTAATTTACATTTTAATGCTGTACCACTCAAATTTCCAAGAGAATACTTTACAGAGATTGATAAAATAATGACAAAATTTTGTGTTAAAATTAAAGGTCCAGAATCTCAAGGGAAATGATGAAAAGAACTAAAGATTAGAAACAAAGTAGATGACCAAGAAAATATATACTGTATTGTGAAGAAGCAATTGGATTAGAGAAGGAGGTGGTGCTTACTTTCACTCAAAGTAGTTGATTATGTAAAAACAAAAATGAAGAAAAACATCTGTGAGTCAAGACTTGGGTTCACTTCCTTCCCCTCCTACCTAGTGGCTATGTGTCTCTGTCATTTAATCTCTGAGTATTCTAGACAACTCTCTAAAATTAAATTTCAGAACAGGTTCTGACTTCAATATGTAGAAGAATTTCTATTATTTGGGAGTTTTCTATATTAATAAAATCATAGTTTTAGTCCCTATCCTTATAGTATATTTGAAGAATCACAAGTGACTGTAGATTGCCTTTCTGTACTTTGCTAGAATGTAATTTTATTGGTTCTGAATATACTCTGGTCGGTTCCTTGTTGTTATTGGGTATTTTTGTTTTCAATTTCTAATATGTGCACTTGTGCCTCATGGGAATGAATTGAGGCCCTGTAGAGCTAGTGTGTGGTGCCCCAGGTGAAAAACCTTACTTTTTCCCAAGTGGAGTTTGAAGGACAATCAGAATGGAGTGAGGCATTGGTCACTTGACTCAAGTAAAATGCCTGAGTCCAGGACCTCAGACAAGACAAGAGGAAAGTTGGACAATAAATGAGAGAGGTAGGTCATTCTTGAGTGTCATTCTACAATCCTACTCCTCCCATTGACCATTTTTCCTTGGAACATGATGGCTTTATTCCTAAAGAATCATAGAATGCTTGGGCTGAAATTAAAAATACCCTGTAGGAATTACTTAATCCAACCCATTATTTTTACAGAATAGAACACTGAGGCACAGATAATCTAAGAAGATTGTTACAAGTCATATAATCAGTACCTGGGGACACAACCCAGATCCTCTCACTTTTAGTCTTGTGTCCTTTTTCTTATGTATCATGCAGTTTCTGAAATGTGACAAATTCCAGATAAGAACCAGAGGGAGCCCAGAGGTTTCCTGTGGGTTTAAGGAAGTGGCCCATGGTCAATCCAGCTAAGGCAGTATTAACAGCTAGTTAAGGAGGGAACTCCTAAGCTCTTTTCTAGCAACAGTTGTGGGGAAAGCTGCAGTTATATGGGCCAGAACACACAGAGTTCCATGGCAGAAAGCAGCTGCCAATACAGCCAGAGGGCTGTCATGTCATGGAGGAAAGGGGGCTAGAGAGACAGTGGACTTCTTAGAGAAGGACCTCCTAATGAGCAATGACATAATTATCAGCACATTACAGTCTTTGACGACCCTGGGGGGCCCCTCCAAAATAGGTTGGAAAGTGAAATGAAGGAAACTAAATGGTTTTAAAATCATTGTTACTAACAGTAGTAGAGTGACTTGAACTGTGTGTGGCCTCTTATAATTTTTTAAAAGGTACAAAGGGCTTTCTGATAGGCTGGATAGATTTCCCAAGTTTGGGAATTTTGAACTTATGAGAAATAAAAGAGAAAGCCATGAAAAGGTAACCGGGGCTATGGTTATGATCAATCAAAAAATAAACAAATGAAAAACTATTGAATACCTGCTATGTGGCAGGCACTGGAATGGGAAAATTAATAACCAAAATCATATATTTTCTGAGATGTGGCTAAATGGAAATTTTGCAAGAGAAGTTTAATGAGTCAGTAAGAATCCAGATCGAAAATTCTCTTATCTTTTCTCAAGCTCTTCATTTCTTTCCCCCAATCTCCCTTTCTGGTTTCTATTTCCTACACACATATAATCTCATTCTCTGTCTCTCTCAAATACACACACACACACACGCCACACTAGACATAAACACGCCCACAGAAACACCACACACACATATCCACACACAGAAACACCATACCACACACAAACACCACAGCACATACACACATATACCACATGCCACACATATATACACATATATATATATATATATATATATATATATATACATACACATATATACCATATGCCACACTACATACACAAATACCTGCTCCTCACATACGTATAGCACACACACATACCACATTGCACCTACAACACTCACCCTCCTCGGCTACACACACGTACCAAACCACATATTCACATCTTTTTTTTTTCCTTAGACTCCCTTTAGCTTTGTAGGACACTGTCTACAGTTGATAATGCTGTCTGGTTTTTTCTATCTTTTATTTAACCATGCCTTCTACCTGGGCTGAAGCAATGATAGAATGAGGTTAGGGGAGAAAAATTCCATTTGATTTAAAACTTTATTATCAAGAGTCTACTGTGTGTTTAGCTTCGTGTTAGCATTGTGGAAGATAAAATATAAAATGAGATCTAAACCCATAGGAATCTTAGGATTGCTCTAGGGAGAGAAGACACTCATAGTAGTATGTTGGAGCCAGCTGAACAAACTCAGAAAGCAAGCCAATTGTTTAATTTTCAGTGTGAATACTTACATCTTGGATACTGGCAAATAATACGAATCAGGGCTTGATTTATTATTTTGCTGATTGCCTAGTTAATAAAGGTAATAATTAATAAAATGTTAATACAGATTAAACTTAAATGTTTGTTATGCCTACATTTATCCCCAGGGAGCTGGTTGTTAAACATTTACCAGCACACAACTGTACATTCATATACACAAACACACACACCACATAAGACTATTAAGTCCTTAAGTACCAAAGTTAATGAGTCAGGAAAATTTCAATGTGGGATTTGGTATTCGGTCTGGAAAACATTAACAAAGGAAGTGGGAAGTGAAGGATGGAAGGAATTTGGAGAAGGACAAAGAGGGAGAATTGGGAAACTGAGACAGGAAGGAGAGAATAAATACAATGTACTTTTGACTTCGGCTGGCTCTCATATGTTTCATTATCACTTTTGTCCTCTTTTTAGAAAGGAAATGATAGTCGTTAGGAAGATGGGGGATAAGGAGGAAGAACAACAAAAAGCTGCTACCTCATAGTCTGTCGCTCTTTCCATCTCCAAATTAGACATTCTTTTTCTCTTTCATGTATCTTAAGGAGATAGGGAGGAGACAGGGAAGGTAGCAGCCCTAAGACTGATTCTCAGGTGATACAATGAACTTTTTCACATCAGAATTTGACTGTAGAAGTAACATTGGAAGTTTTTTGAAAGCCCTTGCAGCCTCCCTGACAGGATGCAATCAGTTTATTTTGAGTTTATAGTTTTTTATTTCCATCCCCTTTTATAATATTTAATTACACTGTAAAAAGATGAAGAAATAATTCTAGGGTTTAAAAAGCATCTTTTTGTTTTACATGGAAAACCAAAAGCTTTCAAAGTCACTTTTCTAAAAACTCTTTTGTAATTTTCTTCTGGGCACTTCAGAAGAAAGTTTTTTTTTTTTTTTAAGCGATACTCTGTTTATTACTTTCCAAATTGCTGAAAAGCAATTTGAAGTCTGATTTTAAATAGCATTGAACAAGCTCCATTAATTTTTCTGTGACAAATTTTTTTTTAAAAACTTGCATGCTCATTGATTTGAGTTTATTAAATTTCCTGAGCAAAAACCAACTCCTTTATTGTAAATATTTTCTTGAAGAATTGGGCATAGGATCTTGTGTTATTTAGTGGAACATCCTCTGATATTTGTAGCTATAAAAATGTTATCCCATAATTTCACCCGGTGATATTTTCTTCTTCTATGTTATACCACTGGCCACTGAAATTATAGCCAAACCCATATGTATAGAAGTCCATCTGTTTCCCCTATCAGAGAACTCCATAGGGTCAAACTTACAAGGTCAGAGTATTACAAAGATAGATTCTCTTGTTCAGCCAGCTACTTCGTAACAGTGAAATTATTGCTATAAGCCATTCCTGAATTAGCTGTAATTATTTGGCAAGTTCAGTTTAAAAGATACCATCTGGTTTCTCCAAAATCAGTCTCCAGAAAGTGAGGTGCATTGCTAAAGTTGGGTTATATTGCATTTTGGTCAGCCTCTGCCTCTCTCTCTCCCTTTGACTCAGTCTCTGCCACCCTGTCTGGCTCTGTCTCTCTGTCTCTTTGTCTTTACTTGATACTTCAGTTCTGCCACTGCTCATAGCAGTATATGCCCTAGTAACACCTTACAGTATCTCCTGACATCTGAGTTGGTTTTCTGTGGGCCTAGTCCTTGTGTACTATGATCAAATTAACTACCAACTTCTTTTCGCTCTCTATTTCAGTTTAATTAGGGAGAAGGAAAAAAGCACTTTTTGTGTTAACTAAGCAACAAAGGCATCA